>NC_089756.1:27473017-27498017 GCF_040412425.1 Macrobrachium rosenbergii | reverse complement strand
CTTCTTTCTAACGGGTGCATATCAGTTCTCTCTCACTCTCTCATATCTCATGTAGGCCATCATCGCATTGCCGTTGTTTTTCTGTGCGGATTTTTGGATGGCCATGAGGAAGGGTGATGCTTGCCTTTTTATAATCATTGAAATTATAATTCACCTGTGATTTTCGATGGGGTTTAGTTTGAGTAACATTCATATAACTAACAACTGCCTTGAGGGTTGGCTTCTTTCAGTCCTGCCCAGAGATCGCTTCCCGCTTATTAATAGTTCAGAAAATGAATAGCATTTGAGGATTCGCGTCTCATTTCAAACACTTCTTAGCCTTGTATCGCTCACGCTTCGTTGGGGATAATATTCTGACGAAGAGATGACTTGTCTCGAACCTATTCGTGAATGTATTAGTTGAGATTTTGTTACCGACATTGGCTGCGCATTTCCACTTTTCTAGATATCTCGTCTGTCTCCATCCTCGTTGACAACACTCGAATGTTTGTCAGCAGAGCAGGTCATCTCCGTCTACCATTTCTTACGAGCAACATTTCTTCTTTTTTTTTTTCACGGTTTGTCTGGAAATTATGAACAAGAGGATCAGTCGTTTCGATTGGATTTTTCCTTCCACCTATGTACAACGGAACTTGTCTCCTCCTCTGTGTTTCCAGAGCCCTGCCATTTTAACGACGATTTTGTCATCGTCTTCTGCAACTTTGAATACTTTTAGTTTTCTGTAAAAGAAAACTGTTGTGTCTGCTTTGTCTGTCCGTCCGCCCTCAGACCTTAAAAACTACTAAGGATAGAGAGCTGCAAATTGGTATGTTGAGCATCCACCCTCCAGTCATCTAACATAGCAAATTACAGCCCTTTAGCCTCAGTAGTTTTTATTTTAATTAAGGTTAAAGTTAGCCATAATCGTGCGTCTGGCACAGCTATAGGTGCCAACAACACAGGCAACCACCGGGCCGTGAGTGCAGGTTTCATGGTCCGTGGCTACGAGTTTCATGGGCCGTGGCTGAGAGTTTCATACCGCATTATACGTTATGCAGAAAACTCGATTGCACCGATTTTTTTAACCTTCCCTATAGACCGGTTGCTGATACATGTGTTCCGATGCTGTGCTCAATGGTGCTCCTTTTGCTGTTGGTGTCGTTCTCATTCGTCCATTCAATTAAATCCCAATTTACTGTGTTTCTTTGGATGTTTTCTCTTAGATAAGGAGATCAGATTCCTTGTCAACGAACTCGGTTCTAAAGCCGTCCATAAATTCGCATTTTCCCGTCTGCGTACCAGTAAGAAAGTACTTTATGATTCAGAAAGTTAGAAACGACCCAGAATCCCCGTCGTCTTGTCGGCGTTGGCGTTTTTGTCTGTATCTTGGGGCATTTCTCTTCTTTTATCTTTACGCTTTCTTTCTTTCTATTTTCTTGATTTGACTTTCATTCGTCCTCTTCTTCTTCTCCCTCAGCCAAGGAACGGCCTAATGTGGATTCGTGAATATTAACGTGAGCACTCTGACATCTGCTGCTCTCTAAGATCTCTTGATGGATTTTCGTCCAAGAAGATCTTGTATTTCTGTCTTACACAGTTCTTAACTTGTTAATTGGACTCGAAATCTCCTTTTCCGCTCTCTGTACGCCGTGGAAGTCCCTTGGGAAACTTTCATCATCATCATCATCATCTCGTTAGCAACGGTTTAAGGAGACTCGTTTGACTTTTTCTACCCATTCCTCTTTTTGGGTATGAAATTACAGAAGCGTGAAAAAGTTTCATAAAAAACCTATTAAGTTTTGTAGAGATGCTCATGTATTAATCCTAATGTGGATGGAATACTAAAAGCAAGGTAACAACTGGTGTTGCACTTGTTCAGATGTTAATCGTAATGTACATGGAATGCTAAAAACACCTTTAAAGCACTGTGGTGTTGCGTATGTATTAGTAGTGGACCCAAATAAATATAGTTGTCCCTTCCGTTTAAAAGGGCGCGCAGCTCCACAAATCCTGCAAGTCATGCACTGCATTAACCAGCTCCACTCTTGGCCCCCTTAATGAATGTGCCACCTGATATTTCCAGACGAAGCGTTTATTGGTCAAGTCAGACTGTTACCAGGAAACAGGAAACTAGTTCACTATATTGGTCAAGTCAAACTGTTACCAGGAAACAGGAAACTAGTTCACTATTTTGGTCAAGTCAAACTGTTACCAGGAAACAGGAAACTAGTTCACTATATTGGTCAAGTCAAACTGTTACCAGGAAACAGGAAACTACTTCACTATTCCTGGAGGCCCATGAATTGGATTGTTGCCAGAGTGAAAGGTACAAGACCTCGTTGAATCTGGTTTGACTGATCTAAGCATTTATTTCTCCTTAAAAGAAGAACATTTTCTTATATTTTTGAACATGGGACTTCCATAATTGTACAGGCCACTGTTTCGTCTAGGTGAGAGTCTATCCCCCTTGCAAGTGGGTTGTAACACCCGTCAGATCAGTTCTTCCCAAATTTACCTTTTTAAATTCGGTGAGTTTTGTATTGCACGGTTCGCCAGCGGTTTCTTGCCCTTTGCTGCCAAGCTTCGGAAGTTTCTTCCTGCTTTCTTTTTCTGACTTGTGTAATCTTTCATTCTTCATAAGGATGGTGGTTTAAAATGACTTCAATAACTTTTATTTCTTTTTTCCAGACGAATGTCCCATTTTTTTCCCAGCCGAGCTGATTACATATTATCAAATGACGCCACAACACCAAAGGTCATCGTGTCCCATTAAGAACAAAAAAGTTTCTTGGACAATAAATAAAGATGCTAAAATGCTTCGTAACATTTATAGATTTGACCTGATGGCGCGAGATGCCTCCTCGTAGCTCTCTCACCTTACTTATTTTTAGATTCCTAATTGATATAGCGTGAACAAATGTCCCTACAATGCGGCTGAAAGAATTGAACTCCGAATACACTTCTTCCGAATGAAGCTTTTGTTTTACATCATTATGTGGGCAGGAGAGTCGAGATTTTATATTTAAAGATAAATTCTTCTTTATGAGGAAATAAAGCCTGAATTATGAATAACACCATAACCAGTACGGAGTTATTTTGTTATTGCTTGTATTAACGTCCCAGTTATTTTGTTATTGCTCGTATTGGCGTTACAGTTATTTTGTTACTGCTCGTATTAACGTTACAGGTATTTTGCTATTGCTCGTATTAGCGTTACAGTTATTTTGTTATTGCTCGTATTAGCGTTACAGTTCTTTTGTCATTGCTCGTATTAGCGTTACAGTTATTTTGTTATTGCTCGTATTAGCGTTACAGTTATTTTGTTACTGCTCATATTAGCGCTACAGTTATTTTGTCATTGCTTGTATTAGCGTTATAGCTATTTTGTTACAGCTCGTGTTAGCGTTTACAGTGATTTTGTTATTGCTCATATTAGCGATAAAATTATTTTGGTATTGCTCGTATTAGCGTTACAGTTATGTTGTTCTTGCTCGTTTTAGCTTCACAGTTGTTTTGTTATTGCTCGTATTAGCGGTACGTTTCTTCTCCGGACTTGGAACTTGAGTGACTTCGACAGTTTCAACCAGGGAGCTTCGAATGTGGAAAATCCGCAGGACTGTGATGCAAGGCCTCACTTGTGTACCTTCAGTACCCAGTTAAGAAATAAACAAAAAACCATGACGATGGTTTAGCAAGTATCACTATTGAGATTGCTTTAATTTTCCTTTTTATTGTCCATAAAGCGGAGGTCTTTTTTTTCACACTGTTTTGAAAGGCCGTAAAATAGAGATTGGGGATCTTTCGTAGATATTGATCCCTAAGGGTTCTAACCCCGTATGTATCCGCCTTTGCGGCGTGTTTAGTACAAGCCCTTTGAGGATTACCTTAAAAACATAAAAAAGACTGCAAACATCATAAACATAATGACTCCCCAAGAAATATTAGTCGTAGATAACGGCCCCCGAAAACCCTTGGGGGGTCACTGTCTAGGAAAGATCCGAGATTGCAAGCAGATAAATTGGCACTGAAGTCCCGCCCTTGTATCCACTTGGCACTGAAGTCCCGCCCTCGTATCCACCTTCGAAACCCAAGGAAATGTGGCGTTCAGGTTCATGTCATCAGGTACAGTGGTAGGTGACCATTCAACCAAAATGAATTTTAGATGAGAACAGACGTTAAAATTTATGCGGACAATTAAGCTCTTAAACTTTGCACTTTTATTTTAGACAATATCATCGGCTCATATGTGGTGATATTTAGTATTATGATTATAATATTTGTTGGATATCATCTGATACATTTTATGTTTCTGTGGCAAGTGCTGCAAGGAATCTTTTTAAATATATACAGTATACACACTAAAAACTATATACATATATATATATATATATATATATATATATATATATATATATATATATATATATATATATATATATATATATATATATATATATATATATATATATATATATATATATATATATATATATATATATATATATATATATATATATATATATATATATATATAGGTATTGTAAGTTATCCGCATCAACAAAAGCTGTGTATGTTACCCGAACTTAAGTCTTTTCCTTTGCGGACGCTAAAAGCAGTCTCTCTCTCTCTCTCTCTCTCTCTCTCTCTCTCTCTCTCTCTCTCTCTCTCTCTCTCTCTCTCTCTCTCGCTGCTGCATCCCATCTGCCTTCACTTTGAGGTATGAATGTTCGCGAAGTTTTCAAGGATTCGGAAAAGTCATAATAAGCTTTGTTTCTCACCCGGGAAAAATACAGGATGGAGATGGAACTCAAAGGGAAGAAAAACAAGAAACTTTGGATACGAATCTCTCTCTCTCTCTCTCTCTCTCTCTCTCTCTCTCTCTCTCTCTCTCTCTCTCTCTCTCTCTCTGTGTGTGTGTGTGTTTGCGCTTATTTTTCTCTCTTCATTTACTGTCTGCATTTTTGTTTTGACATTCGTTGTATTCAAGTATTTTTCAAAATTTACAATTCATATATTTTTGCTACGAATTTCTTTATGCCAAACACTTTAGTGATTTTGTGTTTAATTTTGTTCGTTGTATGTCTTTATCCTTTTTTGCTTTCTGTAGACGCGTACGCCTCTCATCCTAGATGCCCTCCGCCCTAGATTCCTTAAGGTCCTACGGATTCTCCTTTAAACCTAGGATGCCATTACACAAGGTAAAGAGAGGATCCTGCCATGGCGTCGCTCCCCCGACGCCTTATGTCCAAATGTCAACGGGAAAAAAAAATTATCCTGGGTTCCAAGCGCTGCTTGATTTTATACATTGAAGATGGAACCTTTTGTGGATGGTTTTCTTTCCAGTATTTTGATGGAAGCCTTATTTTGGGGTCTTAGCTAATGCGCTATTTCATCCCTCTTTGAAAATGCCCTTTTTGCTGCGCCTCCGAGACGTATTTAGTCAATGATTCGCGTCGTTGGTTTGCCTCCAATGAACTCTGCACTTTTTTTTTTTTTATAGAAAATACTCGTCTTCTGAAGATGTGACGTCAGATATTTCTAAACCATCCATATTACGGGCGTGCTAGGGAAATTGAGCTGTCCTCTCTCTCTCTCTCTCTCTCTCTCTCTCTCTCTCTCTCTCTCTCTCTCTCGTCTGATTATCATCGTCATCCATTTATCTCTATCGAACACATGACCCGTCCCATTCATTTTCATCTGCGCCTCTCCTATATATTCTATAATCTAGGGAGGTTTTAACCTCTTCCATACTCTCTCCTCTCTCTCTCTCTCACCACATGGATCACTCTTAACTTCTCCTCCCTCCGTTTTACTCTGCTCTCCTCCAACCTCTCTCCCCCTTTATCCTTTATCACCCTCCTCCTCCCTTCTTGTTTCTTCATTCGTCCCCAACTCCCTCCGCCATAGGCACCACTCCCCCGCCCCCCTAATACCCAGGGACCCTACTCATCCCCAACCTTCCTCTTTCCCCTATCCTTCACATTTCGATGGTCTCCCCTTTACACCCACTCCCCCCCTCCGCCTCTCATCTCCTTCTCCTCCGCCCACGCCTCTGCCTCATACCTCTCCTCCCTTCCTCACATACCGATCTCCTCCCTCCATATTGCTTCGGCCTCGCTCACCTTTCGACCCTAACAATAACTTGTGTTCATGATGTTCACCTCTGTTTTTTTTAGGAAATGATGAAACATTTTCCTCTTTTTTCGTTTTGAATTGTTTTATTTAAAAAAAATCATTCGATATTTAGAGTGATTAGTTTTCTGTTTTTTTTTTTTTAGTTTTTAAATGATTTTTTTTTTGGAGAGAATGATGAAATATTTTCCTCTTTTTCGTTTTTAATTGTTTTATTTAAGAAAATTCATTCGATATTTAGAGTGATTAGTTTTCTGTTTTTTTTTTTTAGTTTTTAAATTATTTTTTTTTTTTTGAGGAAATGATGAAACATTTTCTTCTTTTTTCGTTTTGAATTGTTTTACAAAGAAAAAAAGATTCATTCGATATTTATAGATTGATTATTTTTCTGTTTTTTTTTTCAGTTTTTAAATTAATATTTCAGTTTCGTGTTTTTACTCTAATTCCAAATTAACGAGCGATTCATTCAAGGTTGAAATTTTTGAAAGGATTTGTTTTCGATACTTGATATTATAAGTCGCTGGATGAAAGCTGGACGTTTGATTATAAAAGGTATTCAAGGTTCTCTTCATTCAGGGACTGTATCATTTTGTTCATTCATCAGATTATCCATAGAGCTGACGAGAGAGAGAGAGAGAGAGAGAGAGAGAGAGAGAGAGAGAGAGAGAGAGAGAGAGAGAGAGAGAATATTTAGTTTGATTGTAGTGCGGGAAGATTTTTTATACATTCCTCACATACACTTAAAATTTAATCATTAAGTGGTGTCGCAACTCTCTCGGTCAATCGAATTCTCCTACGTCTTTGTTGTGTATCGGTATCAGAAGTAAAATACCGGTTTTATGAGGTATTGTCACGCGCTCTCACTCACTCTCATAGATATGCATGCCTAAGTATAAAATTGATATACATGTGCTTGTGAATATATGACAATGCTTGAGGCTTTTTGCTTATATATATATATATATATATATATATATATATATATATATATATGTTTATATATTTATTTATCTACTTCTGAGAATCGATAGAATAACATCTTCTGGACTCACCCTCTGTAAGGAAAAAAGGGAATATTTTATATTGAACTTTGACCCCGTTCTCCAACAGGGGAATATATATATATATATATATATATATATATATATATATATATATATATATATATATATATACATGCATGCTCATTCAGCCAGTAACACATATATGATCATCGTCATTTCTGAAGAGAAATTTTCGAAAACGAGCCCGCGCAGAAACCCTCCCCAGACAGCATTCGATGTTTAGACTTTTTAAGACCCACCCAAACATTGCCCGTCTAACCAAAATATTTGTTCTGGGGGGTCGAAGCTGACAACTCAGCCAATACACCACTTCTCGGGGAATCACCAGTCAGATTATCGGCGCTGATGTCGTTCCGGTGAAAGAACGGTCGATGCGGCTTACATTCGACGATGCAGACTGCGCATTCTGCATTACCAGATCTTAGTCAAGCGTTCGGTTCACAGCCATTCTTCTAATCAGTTAAGTTAATCGGATCTTTCCTAGAGAGTGACCCCCAAGGGTTTTCGGGGGTCGTTATCTAGGACTAATATTTCTTGGGGGGGGGGTCATTATCTTTATGATATTTAAAGTCTTTTGTTTATGTTTTGACGGTCATCCCCAACGGGGGTTGTACTAAACACGCCGCAAAGGTGGATACATGCTCTCAGTTTTCATTTCAGCGCTGAATGACCTCGTGGGTCCCAGCGCTTGGCCGTTGGCCTAAATTTTACAATCCAGTTCCTAAGTGTTGTGAAGTGTGAAAAGGAATACATGCGTTTGCCGTGATGAATAATAAGAGTTCGGGTAATAAACACATGTTCGATTTGGCTACAGTCACCGACCAAGGGCGCACTGGATACCAAACATTCTTCCCTCCAGTATTCTCCTTAAGCTCTCATACAAGCTTATTCTTTCTCTGTTGACTTTTGGTTTTCATAATGACCCACAACACCATGCGCCAAGCTTAAGTTTTTTGTTGGGGCGGGGGCAGATTTTACTGACGCTAGATACTTCAAAATCCCCACACTCGACTATTCGAGCGTTAGACCCGTAGGAATGTCTGAACTTTCGTGGAAAAGAGGTTGCTTTTCCTATTGGTGACTTGTATATCAAATATGTGAGGTGAGAAGAGGTGACGCTGTTCTTGTGTCGTCTCGTGCACCCGAGGAACCTTTCCGGTAGGGGGATATAGTGCCGTCAGTGTACCTCACTCGGTGCGCTGTAGGCATTACTTAAGGTTCCTTGCAGCGTGCCTTCTTGAGGCCCCTAGCTGCAACCCCTTTCGTTTCTTAAAAACTGCTGAGGCTAGAGGGTTGCAAATTGGTATATTGATCATCCACCCTCCAGTCATCAAACATACCAAATTGCAGCCCTCTAGCCTCCTCAGTAGTTTTCATTTTATTTAAGGTTAAAGTTTGCCATAATCGCGCGTCTGGCACCGCTATAGGTACCAACAACACAGGCCACCACCGGACCATGACCGAGTTTCATGGGCCGTGGCTGAAAGTTTCATACAGCATTATACTCAGTAAAGAAAACTCGATTGCGCCGAAGAAACTTCGGCGCATTTTTTACTTGTTTAGTTTTGTTCCTTGCGAATTTTCTTTGACATATTTCGAAGAATTATTTCCTACAGCTGAAAAAGAAAGAGCAGATAAGAAGAAGAAGGACGGACACAGCAAAACCAGGAATAAACTGCCCGTTTCTAGCCCAGATAGAAATAGAGGAAGATGAATGAGAACAGGCGAGGCAGTCAGGAAAAACAGAATTGACAAGAGAGTTCCAAAGCTTGGCAGGTGAAGGCAAGACGCAGTCTTTGAATCGTGCAGTCAGAAGATTACCGATTTTCACCCCAGTTTACTCAAGTTACTTTATACTCAATGAGTATATTATTTTCAGGGCGAAGTTCATCTCTCGCACATGTCGGTGTTTCTAGACCGGTAATGGCAGTCGTAGGCAGAGATAGGATTTTGGGGGAGAGATCCTTGAAGAGTACACCCCAGTTGCAAGGGGGATGAGGTGGCCTGGGGAGGTAACCCAAAGAATATACCCCTGTTGCCCAAGGGCCTGTGGGGGCCGCAGTGGTGGGTGAGGCGGGTGGTGTAGAAATGCTCGTAAAGGTGGAATCATATTTCGAGTGAAAGGAAGCACCCAGCCGTCGCTGATGCAACTGCTTTGAGAGTATTAGAGGAGGAAGAGGTGAACATTGTGCAAAGGACGAGGGATTACTCTCCCGCAGAAAGAGAGAGAGAGAGAGAGAGAGAGAGAGAGAGAGAGAGAGAGAGAGAGAGAGGAGGGGGCCGGAATGAGCATAATCTTTTCAACATTCCTTTTGCAAGATTCATTGGTCAAAAAGAAGGAAGAATGATTGAAAACAAAGGGGAAATGTGGTCATGTGATTTGCACATACGTACACACACATTGCTGTTTTCAGTGGAAATTTAGCAAGTAATATGAACTTGCTTACTAACTCGACAAAGAATTAACAATTATTGTAGTTGAGGGTGGTAGACCAATAAACAGGTCAGCCCTTTACAACACTCTTCCGTGAAGTGGAATTCTATTCCTTCCACTGTATTCCCAGAATCCTTGAAGGTTCATCCTTATTTAGGAAGATAAGTTTAATAGCACTCTCTCTCTCTCTCTCTCTCTTGTTGGAAAAACCGCGTAGGCAAGACGGCGAGAGAGGATGGAAAGTGACGATAATTGTCAGGCTGGGAGACGGACTTGCAAACCGACATTCTTGTCAAGAAGTACTGGGTCCTTGGAATGGCTGTTCTTTAGAAGGTGAAAATTGGAGTAATGCCAAGTTAAAGAAGTTGGATAACTCTATACAGAAAGACTGAAAGCAACGGTCAAGGGCCGAAATCAACGCGGCTATGGCCCAGCACGATGACCTTCATTTTTTGTGACGCCAAGTTAATATGAAATTATTCAACCACCTCCAGTACTGTCTACACTCTTTGGGGGGGCGGTGACATCAGGGCACCTCACGCGCGGAGCACTGTAGGCATTACTTAAGGTTCTTTGCAGCGTCCCTTCGGCCCCTAGCTGTAACCCCTTTCATTCCTTTTACTGTGCCTGCGTTCGTATTCTCTTTCTTCCACCTTACTTTCCAACCTCTGCAGAGTGCAACTGCGAGGTTTGTAACCTTTCTCTTAATTTTCCTTTCAGCGCTGAATGACAACATAGGTCCCAGCGCTTGGGCTTCGGCCTAAATTGTATATTCTATTCTATTCTCAGTACTGTCCACAGTGCGCCAAGCAACGCAAATTGAATGCTGTACTCGTGTTTTACTCAGACAGACAGACAGACAAGCACACAAGCACACCCCTGGGAAGGTTAATGGATACTTCTTGACCCGATGCTCAGCAAGCGGAAGGCTGGAGATATATGCACTTGGCCAAGGAAACTTTCTGTGGAGATGCTTTAATTAGTTTTGGATTCGGATTCAAGTGACTGAAAATGCGGCGGAATTGGGAGTGGTAGCTCTCGAAACGAGGAGCCAGCAGCCGCCTCTGCACGATTTGGTGTTTCGTGTATATATAATACACACACACACACACACACACATATATATATATATATATATATATATATATATATATATATGCTGTATGCTCTCTCTTCTAACTATATATATATATATATATATATATATATATATACACACATACATATATATTGTGTGCATGTACAGTGTTAACTATATAAAATATAAAATGATAGTGCAAATTACAAATTTTGTGAAAACTACATATTAAAAACAGTATATAATGTAATGTATGTTTACTATATATATATATATATATATATATATTTTTATATATATATATATATATGTATATATATTTATGTATATAACATATGTAAATAAGGTTAGTTTATATATATATATGTATGTATATATATATATATATATAATATATATATATATATATATATATATATATATATATATATATATATATATATATATATATATATATATATATATATCAAAAATATGTAATTACAAATCATCTCCCATGTCTCAGTTATCTATTCTCTCACAGGACCAGTTTCTTTTAGCCCCTGTCTGTAAGTGTGTGCGCACCAATCCTAAGTAGGCAAGTTCGGTAACCCTTCTGATGCTGTGGCGTCGTTTCTTATTTATTCATGTAAATCTGTACTTCCTTGTATCGGAAGGTCGCGATCATTCTGTTGTATGACGTCACAGCTGCTAGTGACCTTTTCGTTGGCTCTCATAAACACCGAGAATTCACTCCAGCGACTTTTTATTAATTGATTTCTCTAGATTTCCATCGGTAGATGTGACGCCATTTCCTAGAATAATTAAACCTTAGTTGTTCTTTTTGGTGGCTGTTCATTTCCTCCTCTGTCGG
This sequence comes from Macrobrachium rosenbergii, assembly GCF_040412425.1. NCBI lineage: Eukaryota > Metazoa > Arthropoda > Malacostraca > Decapoda > Palaemonidae > Macrobrachium > Macrobrachium rosenbergii. Next base: position 27,486,477 of record NC_089756.1, on the reverse strand, counting down.
GCACCGGAACTTACGGCTTTGGAATTTTCTCCTCTCTTCCGCATTCCTTGATTCTTTGACCGTTTTACCCTGTAACACTGGTTTTTTTTTTTTTTTTATTTCCGTTCCAATCCTTATTCCTATTTCTTCAGTTCTGGGACTAGATATTTCTGTAGATAGTAGGGTGGCCGTCTCATTGGTCCTTGCATTGAAATAACCGGATACCAAATATAATGATGAGTTTCCTTGTAAATTGCGATATCATTTTCAGCACTGCTTTTGATATGGCAACACTATGCTATATTGTAAAAATCTATAGGGGCATTTCTATGGAAATGTACTACTAATAATGCCATTGCTGTTGCCGTTAATAATAATAATAATAATAATAATAATAATAATAATAATAATAATAATAATAATAATAATTAAAATACTCATAGTAGCATGAGTCTTAAAATTGAGAAACAATCCCCAGTTATGTATATGCTTTTCTTTAATGATAAAACTGTATAAGATAGCTTTCAGGTTCAGCTATTTATACAGTTTTATCCGTAAATATGCATGTACATATACATAATCAGGATTTGTTTCTCCAATAATAATAATAATAATAATAATAATAATAATAATAATAATAATAATAATAATAATAATAATAATATACGGATAGAGAAAACCCTACCGAGGAGAAGAGTCGAAATGGAAAAATTCTTGTCGTTTTACCTGTAGGCGAAATGCCTCTGATACACTGGAGTGGGTCTGGCCTCGCTGGTCACAAGGACAGAATAAATAAATAGGCCATGGATCCCCCCAGAGAGAGAGAGAGAGAGAGAGAGAGAGAGAGAGAGAGAGAGAGATGAGATGTGAAATTGCAACTGCAATATACCTATTGCTGTATTGTCTTTTTACTTAAATAGAATTTTCTTCTATTCAAAATAGAAAGAGATAGATAAATATAGTTATGATATATATAGGTATAGAAAAAATATATATATGTAAATATATATTTGCAACCCTGATCACTCCCCCATTTGAAGAAGTCCCTAAGCTGACATTTTTCCTCTAATTAAGTATGACTGATTTCTTAAGCAACGTAAAATATTAGTCTCAAATTCTTTATACGTATAAATAATATTGGTATCGTTTGTCCAAACTCACTTTTACTATATTTGTCACTTCATCCGTTTAGTCCTTTCTTCTGCTTCCCATTTATTAAATACGAGATCCACAGAATTCATAAGAAAACAAAAAGTTTGTTGAAAATGGCACGAGTCTGCAGTGTAGTGTGTTAAGCAAATTGCGTACTTGCTGCTGGGTAATATTCCATCTGGCTATTTGCATACACTTAAGGGGCGTTTTTTGCAGCCGAAATCCAAGGGCTGGGTTGCGTTCGCTCTGCCGTTAGTTATTTCGTCCCTTTGGTTAAATGTTATTATCATTTTTGGTGTTGAATGGGACTTAATTTAGTGATGTTGTTATTGCAGCCTGATGGAAAATTCCCATTGTTGTTATTATTGGTGATGCTGGTGTTGCTGCTGTTGATGTAAAATTTATTATCGTTATTATAATTTTTTTGTTATAGAGGATAATAGTAGTGATGAGTTTTACTAGTAGTAATAACTGTTAAGGTAATTTGTGCGTGAATGTTAATTCTAATTATTATTATTATTATTATTATTATTGGTGTTGTTGTGAGAGAAATAGTGGTGTTACATTCCAAGTGGTCTATGTGAATGGACTTTGCAGACTTATTATTATTATTATTATTATTATTATTATTATTATTATTATTATTATTATTATTATTATTATTATTATTATTATTATTATATATATTTCAGAGGTACAAATGAGTACTAGGGCAACAGCTTTGCCTGCTCTTCTTATGGTAATTCCCCGGTTTTTTCTCAGATTTTTGGCCATGTCTCTGCATCAACGAATCATCCATATTCCTAAAGATATGGAATGGTCGTTATCATTATAAGTTTTACGAAGATACTATTACTATTTTACAAGAAATAATTGATTGGAGAAAGATGTCATATGGTAACAGGGTCTTTCAGAAACCTGAAGGTCCCAACTAGAGATATATTTTCTCGAAATTGTTTGTTTGCTTGTTAGTTTTGTCTATTTTTATCATTATCAGTATGTTACATAATTTTTAGCATTGCTTCCATTGCCGTGATTTAATTATACCGTTTGTTCATACATTGGATTTCTATACTTTCGAAGCTTATGATAATTCTGGCTTGTTCATGTTATTGAATGTTCAGTTTGAATAATAATAATAATAATAATAATAATAATAATAATAATAATAATAAAATCCGAGTGGATCTGATCTTGGTTGTCCTTCCCCGGGGTGACGGTTGGGGAGACATGACGCACCCACCCTCCTTCTGCAAACCTGTTTGTTCGCCCCGAGTTGGGGCGGTGTAGCCAGGGGAACGGGAGGTACGGAAGACATCACCCTCCTTCAGCAAACCTGTTTGTTCGCTCCGATTGGGGGGGTGTAGGTAGGGGAACGGGAGGTACGGGAGACATCACCCTCCTTCTGCAAACCTGTTTGTTCGCCCCGATTGGTGGCGGTGTAGGTAGGGGAACGGTTGGTACGGAAGACATCACCCTCCTTCTGCAAACCTGTTTGTTCGCCCCGATTGGGGCGGTGTAGGTAGGGGAACGGGAGGTACGGGAGACATCACCCTCCTTCTGCAAACCTGTTTGTTCGCCCCGATTGGGGCGGTGTAGGTAGGGGAACGGGAGGTACGGGAGACATCACCCTCCTTCTGCAAACCTGCTTGTTCGCCCCGATTGGGGGCGGTGTAGGTTGGAAATCGGGAGGGTACGGGGAGACAGCAGCGCCGAGTTCCAGCGCGCCAAGCTTTTAATAATACTAATAAATAATAAATGTCATTTTATGATTGATATTTGCCATTACTTCCGTTTTGAGCGGTTTGGGATTCTGTGCTTTTAATTGACTTTTTTTTATCTAGTCTTCTTTCTTATCTTTTTGCATGTCGTTACTTTTCTGCCTTTTCCACTTCCCTCCTCCGTACCGTCCTTTTTTTTTTCTGTCATCTCTCAAGAGTGTTGTTTTTATTTTATCATTTTCGTAGGTTGCTGTCTTTTTCATTAATGTCTCCGCCTGTTTCTTTTCTGCAGTGTGTTTACATTTTTCTATTCATTTCTGTCTTCGTCGTTAGTCTGCCATACGAGTCCTTCTCTGTCCTTTTATTTTTCGTTCTGTTACCCTCATGGTTACCTCCCTTTTCGTGGGTCGAGCGTACCTTATCATTTGTCTGCGTTCGTCTCTTGCTCTGTCTGTATAAATCCTTGCTTATTATTATTTTTTTTTTTGTCTTTATTTTTATGGATATCTTTTGGTCTCTATTCCCATTTTCTTAGGGCGTTTTACCCCCCTTCTGTGAGTGCTTGAATATGTTACGCCTTATCTTTTTGTTTTTTTTGGTTGTCTGCAATGTTTGTCTCTTATTATAGTGTACCCTCTCACTGATTTTCTTCTCCTGCCAGTTTTCCATCTGCTTGTAAACGTTACCTATTTTTAGCTGTTATGTTCCTGTGTTATTGCACATGCGCACCTTCGGGATCTAGCGTCGAATCAAGAATTCATCAGGTAAATAAAGGAGAGGGCAGAGGGACTCACACACACACACACACACACACACACACACACACACACAAACACGCAGTCTGCAGATGCATAGCATAACGAGGCAAGTTTCAGGCGGTGTAGGGGGGGAAAAGGTTTTAGGAAGGGGCACGGCAAATGTTGATAATAAAGCCGCAGTCACGGTAAATGTTAGGTGCCGTGTGGTCTTTCCCAACCCTCGGCCACACTTCTCGATTCACTCCTCTCAGTTTTAGCTTTTCTCGACGTCTGGTGCGATCGAGGGGACGCGGCGGGAGAGACGTTTGCACAGACGTTTGACTTCTCTTAGTCGTGGCTGGGATGATGGAATTATTGAAATAGCTTCGGATTTTCAAGGGCAGTTGTAGGTTTTTAGTTTTCTGTAAAAGAAAACTGTTGGTGCCGGCTTTGTCCGTCCGCACGTTTTTCTGTCCGCACTTTTTTCTGCCCGCACTTTTTCTGTCCGCCCTCAGATCTTAAAAACTACTGAGGCTAGAGGGCTACAAATTGGTATGTTGATCATCCACCTTCCTATCATCAAACATACCAAATTGCAGCCCTCAAGCCTTAGTTGTTTCTATTTTATGCAAGGTTAAAGTTAGCCATAATCGTGCTTCTGGCAACCATATAGGATAGGCCACCACCGGGTCGTGGTTAAAGTTTCATGGGCCGCGGAAGACCACCGAAAGATAGATCTGTTTTCGGTAGCCTTGATTATACGCTGCAGCGGCTGTACAGAAAACTCGATGGCGCGTATTTTTTTGCTTGTTTTCATGTTGCCATCAGTGATATAATTGACTTCAGTTAAAAGATAACTATAGCAAAAGCAGTATCAATAGTAGTTGCTCATTTACCGTAGTAAAAGCTGTTCATTTGTTAACGACAGTTGTTGCTAAGCAATTCGAGAGGAATTGCGTAGAGGTGGTAACGTTCACTTATGGCTCTTGTGTTTACGTTGTTTTTTGGAACCATAAAATCTCTCTCTCTCTCTCTCTCTCTCTCTCTCTCTCTCTCTCTCTCTCTCTCGTTGAGGGTTCTTGTTATAAAATTAGCCAGGACTGTTGATAATAATACCTTTTAGGTTCACTGGGCTGCTTCTTTGATCTGTGGTGAGCACTGGTGAATTCTCTCTCTCTTGAGACCAGTCATCGCTGTACGGTTAATATTCGCTCTATAGAAATTAATTTCTCGCTATAATGTGGTTCGGATTCCACAATAAGCTGTTGGTCCCGTTGCTAAGAAACCAATTGGTTCTTAGCCACGTAAAATAAGTCTAATCCTTCGGGCCAGCCCTAGGAGAGCTGTTAATCAGCTCAGTGGCCTGGTAAAACTAAGGTATACTACTACAGGTCTCTCCATCAGCAAAGTCAAGTAGCATTGGTTCGGGTCATTTCCTGGATTGGTAACCACTAGTGCATACCAAATAGTAACACGGGTAAACGGTGGACCTCTCGACCAGTGAAGTTTAAGCAGTTAAAGCGTCTGGCCAGTGCTTTTTCGCGGGTGACCACGAAAGTGTGAGACTGCTCGCTGTGTGGGTATGGGTACACTTACAACAGAAGGTCATGTGTTGCTATCACATGCAGCAAACCTTTATACACTCTGGTGCAGGTAACAATAGATGACAGTGAGACCCAAAACAGTAATTTATTAAACATGATTTATAAAGTATATTACTGTTTGAAAAATTAAAAGACTATGCCATTTTCTGCACTCTTCAGTACTCTAGTTTCGACTTGCTTCTTTTAAAAGCTTGTTCTGTTCGGTGTCTTTCCTGAGGCGAGGTAGTGATTTTATCTAAAGTAAAATGCAAAACATTAAAGGGATTTTGTAAGGAAAGGAAGTCGGAAGACTGAGGCCACGCCGTTAGCAAAGAGGTGTAATAGCACTGTCTGGCGGGACAGGCCTCATTTTGGCCAACATGCCGCTGTATTCTCCACACCATAAAGAAAACTTCGCAGCAAAGTTGTCAAACTGAATTATGAAAAACATTGATAACCTAACCGGTGCTGAAACTGTGTCAGCGTCGCCCAAACTGAGAAGAGAAATCGCACCCCTGTTTTTTTTTTTTTTTTTTTTTGTGGAGGGGATTTTGGTTTTTGGGGGCGGCGGAAGGGGGGCATCAAGTTTTTTCGTGGCTCCTTTTGATTTGTGGGACGTTATCACAGCGGAACAAACCACGAAGTCGCCACCGCAAGTTTTGCCAATTCTTCGCCAAGCAAAGAGATAAATAGTTATTGGAGTTTCCAGCGCCTTTTCCCTCCTTTGTTTATTTCCTTTTACGACAGCGACTTCTGGGCGGCGACGCTTTTGCTCTCCTGTCGTGCGCGGCACGAAGCGAACCTTACTTTTATAGCCTCAACTTCTTCAAAATTACATATTTCTTTCCTTGAGTAATTTTTCCTGGTGATATTGTAGGCCGGTATGTTTATGTCAGAGTCGCCCTCAAGTTATCTATCTTCTGATCCGCTGGTTGGACTCCTGCCGTAAAGTGTTGAAAGGAAGAAGAGGCCTGTTGTGGACCTCTTGACTCTTCAAGCCAACAGGGGCAGATAACTTCGGGTCGTGCTCAACTTTGATCGTTCGGTTGTGGGCTGTTCCTTCTCTCTGTGCAATCTCTTCCCCCACGTTATTCTTCCTTGTTCTTCTCTTCTTCCTAGGCCTTCGATTCTTCTTTTTCTTCCCATTCGTATCTGTCTTCCCTAAGTTCTTCGGCGTCTTATTCTTACCACTCCTCCCCCCCCCATTCTATAATCCACCTGTTTTAATCCATCTCTTCACCTTCCTTCTCTTTCCCCTCTGCAGTCTGGAGAGAGAGAGAGAGAGAGAGAGAGAGAGAGAGAGAGAGAGAGAGAGAGAGAGAGGAGTTAGTTACTAGAAGTGAAATAATAGTTTTTTCTTGACGTACACAACTTCGTAGCCTGAAATAAATGAAATATTTCGTGCTCAGTTCTAAACCATTTCATCTAACAAGCTGGAAAACAATTTCAGTAAACACCGGCCATAAACAACGTCAATAAACAATTTCGTCTCTTGTGGCTGTTTTGCTCCGAGTTTCATTCGTAAATTGCTTGGGGTTCCACGTAATAAATTATACTGCAGTTGCTGAAGTAAAAGTTTTGAGAGCTTTTGGATTGCAACTCATTCTCGGGCATTTTACTGTTTTGGCTTACCAATCTTTTAATTTTGATCAGGGGGGAATACGAGTTTGCGTCTTAGTTCTCCGGAAAATGAATTAAATTTTCACGTGAGATCAGTTAAAGCGTCGTCTAGTTCAGGTTTCGATCGATGGATAATTTAGACTATATTTTCGTTTAAGTTTTTGAACCGTCGCGTATTGTAATGTCTTATTTTTTTGAAACTTTGCATTTGCGTGTCGAGAAGTTTCAGTGGGCTTTATCCATGAAAACACAGATTGGTTTTTTAGATACAGACTCTGAAAATTTATAGTATCTCTTATGTATCTCAAATAAGATAAATTTCGTTTAAGTTTTTGAACCGTTGCTTATTCTAATGTCTTATTTATTTGAAACTTGACATTTGTATGTTGAGAAGTTTCAGTTGGCTCTACTCATGAAAACAGCTTGGTTTTTTAGATACGGACTGGGAAAATTTAGATTAAATTTTTCGTTTCTTAGGTGAGACAAATTTCGTTTAATTATTTGAACCGTTGCTCGTTCTAATGTCCTATTTATTTGAAACGTTGCATTTGCGTATGAAGAAGTTTCAGAGGGCTTTACCGGTGAAAACACGGCTTGATTATTTTAGATACAGACTCAGCAAAGTTTACATTTACTAGACAACCTCTCATTTCGGCAATACCATTCAGGGAATCATTCCGCTGCGGGAAAACGTAAGTTTCCCCTCTCACGAAAAGCCTTGGAGTTCGTCCGTCTTCGATTCTGTTCCAACCTGGGCTGCAAGTGAACGTTAAATAACCCGTCCTGCGAACCTCAACTTCTAAACGAAACGTCCGCTGGTTTGGTCGCTAGTGTCGTGACACGCCGCTCAGATGTTGCGTGTTCGCGCCTCCCTCAGGGCAATGAAAAAATCGCTGGCTCTATATCATGATCAGTTACCGCTGCAGCGTGGAGTCTGCTGCAGTGGGAGGTTGAAACCAACATTCTTTGGAAGCTTAAAGAATTTCAAGTCAGTGGCCCCTTTGGTGTGCTTGTTCCGTGTGAATAGGTTTCGTCTACTGAATAATAATAATAATAATAATAATAATAATAATAATAATAATAATAATAATAATAATAATAATAATAATAATAATTCTTCAGAAAGTTTTCTCTGATTAATGTAATTCGAATCAAGTGAAGGTTTTATGAAAACAAATTTGCGAGTGAAAGTTACGTTTCTTTTGATTGATATCTATTTAATTCCCACAGTGGCAAGAAATTCCAACTCGTTATATTGCTCTGCCTGTGTCTGGAATATGTATTTTAACGTTATGTATCCATATGTGTGCGTATGTGTGTGTGTTTTTTCATTTTAAAAGGGATTTTTGGAATGTGTTTGAATTATTAGCCGAAACAGAAATGACTCGAAAGCGCTCTTTGAATAACGCATAAGCTTTGTAATGCGGCCCTTTTGTACATATGAATTGCACTAAATCAAGTGGGTGAATCGTATGTCACCAATATTTTTATTGTTGATGTGCTTATACATACTCCGTTTATGGAGATGTATACAAAATTACATTTCAAAATAGTTGATGTAAACAAAAAGAAAAAAAATTACTCTTCACATAATGCGGAAAATGACAACGTACGTAATATAAAGAAAACCATTTTCTGTTGAAATAGATCAGGTAACACACTGATCGGAGAGCGCTATAATATTTCCTCTCTTCCCCAAAAAAGGAGAGCAGGAAGAAGGAAAAGAAGAGAAAAAAATCGGCCATAAAATCCATCCCTCGAACGGTCTGGCCTGAATCCTAATTGTGTTGATACGTTGAAATCCTAAATTCCTGTGTTTGAATTCAGAAAATCATTATACACAACAAGAGAGAAAGAGTTTGTAAAGAGAGAGAGAGAGAGAGAGAGAGAGAGAGAGAGAGAGAGAGAGAGAGAGAGAGAGAAGGAGCATTTGTGATAAAGGACACAGCACAGCCGTGTCAAAATGTTAAAAAATTTGTGTATACTTGCACACACACACACACACACACACACACACACACATATATATATATATATATATATATATATATATATATATATATATATATACACATACATACAAATGGTATCTTTCAAGATTACCATAAACAGTAACCTGGAAAAGTTATCTTAGAGAGAGAGAGAGAGAGAGAGAGAGAGAGAGAGAGAGAGTAAAGAAGAAAGGACCCTTGTGATTAAATGACACAGTACAGCCGTGTCAAAAATGTTAAAAATTTTATGTACACACACGCGCGCGCGCACACACACACATAGGCTATATATATGTATATACGCATACGGATATACATACATACAGACGATATCTTTCAAGATTACCATACACAGCAACTTGGAAAAGTTATCTGAGAGAGATATACATACAGACGAAATCTTTCAAGTAACCTGAAAAAGTTATCTTAGAGAGAGAGAGAGAGAGAGAGAGAGAGAGAGAGAAAGGAGCCCTTGTGATTAAGCTGAACAGTACAGCCGTGTCAAAATGTTAAAAATTTTATTTAAAACACACACACACATATATGTGTATATATAGATATATATGATGATATAAAGAGATATATATATATATATATATATATATATATATACATACAGATTGGAAATCTTTCAAAATTACCATACACAGTAACCTGGAAAAGCTATCCTAGAGAGAGAGAGAGAGAGAGAGAGAGAGAGAGAGAGAGAGAGAGAGAGAGAGAGACTGTTCCGCTGTTGGTGAGGGTCAATAAACCGTTTTTTCATTTGCATGTTATGAATATCCCTCGATGTTTCATTAATCTCGATTCTAGAAGGCGAAGAGGAACCAGACGAACAGGATGCTGTGAGGGAAGCGGTTATTATCCTCAGGTGAATAGCAAATCAGCTGGGAGACGTAGGGTGATGTCAAGGGAGGAGGGGGTAAGGTAAGGGTAAGGGAAGCAGAGCAGGAAATAGGTTCTTGTAAAGTAATGGATGGGGAACGTAAAGCAAAGTGAGAGGTAAAGTGTGGAGAGAGTTAAAGTAAGATGTATAGAGTAAGGTAAGATAATGGAGAGTTTATGGAAAGTAAATGTAAAGGAAAGGAGCAAGGCAAGTCAATGGGTAAGGTATTAGTAAGTTTTAGGGTAACCAAATTGCTAAAATGATTACAGGGAAACGGTAAGGTAAAATATGATAAACGGGGGATAGAGGGTAGTTAAGATAACAGAAAGTAAGGTAAGTTAAAGGTAAGGAGAAGCAAAATGAATTGAAGAAAGAGGCAGGGAGGGCGAAAGAAACGAGAATAAATTTGCCTTACGAAGAGAGAGAGAGAGAGAGAGAGAGAGAGAGAGAGAGAGAGAGAGAGAGAGAAGTGGGGCGGACGTCGGGAAAACATGGAAATTTCCAAGGAGTCTGTAAAATGGGAGAGATTAAAATTTCTGGATAGCCTTATAAATTAGGGCACTTCGGTGGGAAAATAGGAAAAGTTAGGATAAGACGAGGAAGGGGGGAGGGATTTTTTTTTTTTTCGTTTTACTTTTTTGCTCGAACACGGAAAGATTGAAGTTGAGGAAACAAGGATATTCTTCAAGACTTCTGCCAAAACGTCATTCGTGGAAGCTATTTTCTAAGTATTTAAACACCAGAGGGAGCATGGTACGACCATTGGTAAAAAGATTGTTTTTTTTGGATACTGATCCCGTCCTTTCGTTATTTGTTCATGTAGAAGCTTTATAAAGTCCTTTGCACAAATTATTTTTGAGTGTTAGGTCATGTTCGTTCTTAATTGCGCAAACACACATACTACATTATATATATATATATATATATATATATATATATATATATATATATATATATGTATGTATGTATGTATATGTATATATACTATATTTATAATATAAATATAAATATATATATACACATGTATAATATATATATATATATATATATATATATATATATATATATATATATATATATATATATATATATATATATATATATATATATATAGTCTCAGTAATTAGGCATTCATTGAAATCTTAGCTAATGATAAATAATATTGCCAAGACCAGGAAGAACATTCTTTATTTCAAGCTTTTCAGTATAAACCTCATCATCAGGCTGAAAAACAGGAATAAGGATGAAAGAGAATCAAATAAAATACAATAAAATGGTGTCATAATAAATCTTCAACAAAAATACTAACAGAATATAAAATATGAACAAGTAAATACAAACTAAAAGGGTGAGACGTAAAATAACGAAAAATTAAAAACACAAACATAAAAATATGAGAATAAAACTATAGTGAAATGTAAACAAACCACCACTCACAAAGTAAATATTTATTTTGACCTAATTGGTACACTACTATGAAATTGCACGATAGCTAGTTGAATACCAGACGAGTTGTTTGTTCAATTCCAGCTTTATCTTTTTTTAATAGTCCTTGACTCTGAAATTAAAGGTCCAGTCTGTTTGAACAAAAAGGCAGTACGAAAATCCAGGTCAGTGAAGAAAAGGATGGTCCTGTAGCACAAACCTTCGTTTACTCCTAATGGCAGAAAAGGGTGGTTTGGAAAGGAAACCTAGTTCTAATAGAAAGACCTCTGTGTTCCAAATTCTGTGTCTGAGCCAGCAGGGACTAGATCCCACATTATCAACCAGACTGCGACAAGTGAACAAGTAAACGACACAGGAATTAAGGTCCACAGGCAGAGTGAGGCTTTCTCTCAAAAGTGATCTTATTGTAAAGGATTACAGAAAACAAACCGGAAACTGATTTGAAACAATGTAAGTATTTCTTGTAACTTTTTTCGGACCATATAGCTTCTATGACCAGGTAAGGCAATTTAATGTGCTTTACATCTTTACTAGCAGTACTGTACACCCGGTCTGGGACAAAACTTTTCATTTAAAAATTTTCAGAACTTTGTAAAATACAAAAATGGGATATGAGTTTTCAGAAAAGTAATTCTGGAGGAAAACCATATCTTGATGAAAATAAATTAAAATCACAACAAACATTGTAGGCTCTATTAATCAAAGTGCGTATTGAGTTCATCTTATACAACTTTGTGAAAAACTAGAGGTAATTCAATCCCAAGCCAGTAAAGTACTTTTCCTATAAACCAGAGTCTCAAATTTGCCACTATTTCTGTATACCTGTACATCTAAAAATGACAACTTATTATCCTGTTCCGTCTACAAGTAAAAGAAATGTTAGGGTGACGAGAATTAAAATATTCAAAAAACAAATCAACATGATAATTCCTTAAACACAAGGAAAGTATCATCTACATACCTACAGTAATACAAAGGTTTGAAAGCACTAGGGCATTCAGACATCAAATCCTTTCACAATAACCCATGAAGCAATCATATATCAAAGAGGAATTTCCCATAGCTACTCCATCTATTTGATTATATAATTTACCATCAAAAGTAAAATGCCATCAGCAGTTGCTAAATGTAATAATTTTTGCAAGTCTATTTTATTAAGTCCAAACACTGATAGATGGTTTTCACATATATTATTAAGAATAATGTCGGTTGTTTCTTTTAATGGGATATTGGTGAAGGAAGGTTACATCGAAACTATGCATTATAACATCTTGGTTAAAATTGAAAGAGCATAATTCTTTAACAAATTTGGAAGAATTAGATACGTTAAATTCACCTAAAGTTAGAGGTTTAAAACTGGAACCAAACTTAGACAGGTTATAACTAAAAGTACCAATTGAAAATAATAGGTCTTAAAGGGTTTCCTATTTTATGTACCTTAGGCAGACCGTACAAATAACCAGGCTTAGACCCTGAAGCAAATAAAGAGCTATATGTGCTTCACCAATCTTATCTCTCAGACCTCTAAACAGCCTATTTAGTTTGTCTTCTAATTTCAAATGTGACTCTAATGTCTACATTTAAAATCCTAAATTTTTGTATTGTCAGTATTTTCATTAATTTTATCTAAATAATCAGACCTATTCATTAATACAACACCCTACCTTTATCTGGCAGTAGCCAACTATACTATTATCGTTCTTAAGGTTGCATTAAAATATTGATTCTGTCTTTATTTGGCTGATTGTACTCTTTTTTTTTTTGTCGAAAAGGAGGTGACAATCAATTAAAAGACAGAAGATCAATATTTTAACATAGAATTGATAATAGTTATTTACAAGCAACAAAAAACAGAGTGATATACCAATGAATAGTCTAATTATTTAAATAAGAGTAATGAAGCTCTCTCTGTTTCTTTAATTTCAAAGGACATTACGAGTCACATTTTGAAATTAGAAGACAAACTAAATAGGTTGCTTAGAGGTCTGAGAGATAAGATTGGTGAAGCTACATATAGCTCTTTTATTTGCTTGTGGGTCTAAGCCTGGTTATTTGTATGGTCTGCCTAAGGTACATAAAATAGAAACCCTTTAAGACCTATTATTTCCTCAATTGGTACTTTTAGTTATAACCTGTCTAAGTTTCTGGTTCCAGTTTTAAACCTCTAACTTTAGGTGAATTTAACGTATCTAATTCTTCCAAATTTGTTAAAGAATTATGCTTTTCAATTTTAACCAAGATGTTATAATGGCTAGTTTCGATGTAACCTCTCTTTTCACCAATATCCCATTAAAAGAAAACAAACTGACATTATTCTTATTAATATATGTGAAACCATCTATCAG
>NC_089756.1:27455517-27468017 GCF_040412425.1 Macrobrachium rosenbergii | reverse complement strand
ACTACACATTTCCTGTCAGTTGCTACGATTGTCATTATAATTATTGTGATTATTATCTACTAATAACCCCCTCAAGGGGGTAGTGCCGTCAGTGCACCTCATGCGGTGCACTGTAGGCATTACTTAAGGTTCTTTGCAGTGTGCCTTCCAAGGCCCCTAGCTACAACCCCTTTCATTACTTTTACTGTACCTCCGTTCATATCCTCTTTCTTCCATCTTACTTTCCAGCCTCTCCTAACATTTGATTCATGGTGCAACTGCTTTGAGGTTTTCCTCCTGTTACTTAACCTTTCAAACCTTTCGACTGTTAATTTCCGTTTCAGCGCTGAATGACCTGATAGATTGCAGCGTTTGTCCTTTACCCTAAATTCTATATTCTATTCTATTGTACCAATAACCCTTCTCCGTAAAGGGGTGGCTTCGAAAAAAGCCTTTCCCATGCATGTTGGTAGGGATTATTATTATAATTGTCATTGCTACTACTACTACTACTACTACTACTACTACTACTACTACTACTGCTGCTGCTGCTGCTGCTGCTGCTGCTGCTGCTGCTGCTGCTAGCACTACTGTAGTGTATAGGGCTAGGACTAGCATCATTACTACCACTAACGAACTGGTTATGTTTGGGTTTAAAGAGAAGGGATTCGAACATCGCCATTCTCGGAGTAATGCGATCCTCGACCAGTTCACCCTAACTGTGTTTTCCGCGTTTATGTATCCGTCCTTAATACTGGAATACTTTATAAATGCAAATGACAAGTGAAAAATGCGCCGAAGTTTCTCCAGCGCAATCGAGTTTTCTGTACAGCGTATAATCAAGGCCACCGAAAATTGATCTGTCCTTCGGTGGTCTCGGTATCATGCTGTACGAGCCGCGTTGTGGCCTGTCCTATATCGTTGCCAGAAGCACGATCATGGCTAACTTTAACCCCAAATAAAAATAAAGCCTACTGAGGCTAGAGGGCTGCAATTTGGTATGTCTGATGATTGGAGAGTGGTTGATCAACATAGCTATTTGCAGCCATCTAGCCTCAGTAGTTTTTAAGATCTGAGGGCGGACAGAAAAAGTGCGGACGGACAGACGAAGCCGGCGCAATAGTTTTCTTGTCAGAAAACAAAAAATGGAGAGAGCATACGGTATGAATAATCAGAAAAAAATAAGCCAGGTTTAAGCATTCCGGGAATGATCGATCTATTTGAAAGAGTCAAGGGCAACAGAAGTGCGTATAGATTAAAAAGCAGTTGGATGATGACTGATATCCTAGGGAGTGGAATAGACGACAAAGACGGGATGAAAAAGACAGGATAAAAAAACAGGGGCGTTCGCTTTGACCACAAGACGTGGAAGGGTCTGGTACGAGAGGTAGTGGGCATCAATGAGGACCAGGATCCGAAGATCCATAGAAATTGGTTGAGTGAAATGGGGTGAAGCTGCTGCTTCTTCATGATGATTTGGTCATTATTATTATTATTATTATTATTATTATTATTATTATTATTATTATTATTATTATTATTATTATTATTATTATTATTATTATAAGGTTAAAATTTGTGTTTAAATTTAAATTGCGTTTCTGGTTTCTCCTTCACATTCTCTCTCCCATTCCCGGACATCAAAAGTGAAACTCCCTTTGCTCCACGCAACTCCTTTCTCCTCCCTATTCCTTTACCCACTCCTCCCTCACCCCCTCCCTTTACTGTCCTTCCCCTCCCCTTCTCCACCTTATCACTTTAAGCAATATTAAACCATTAGGCCCTCATTTAAAACAAGCCGTCCATGCACCAAACCATTTAAGGCCTGTTTCTGCAGCTGCCGTTTCACTTTCCCACGCAAATGCCTGGTCAGATCTCTCTCTCTCTCTCTCTCTCTCTCTCTCTCTCTCTCTCTCTCTCTCTCTCTCTCTCTCTTCCTGTATTTCATATCACTTTCTAGGACCACATCACATAATAACACGCACACATGCAGGTATTTTTTTTTTTATCCCAACCCCTACCTATTTATGTGTCCATTCTTTGCCTTTCATTTCAAATAGTCTCTCTCTCTCTCTCTCTCTCCTCTCTCTCTCTCTCTCTCTCTCTCTCTCTCTCTCTCTGCTTGTTCTAACACAATCACCGGCCACACCACACCCATCATTTTAAATACTTCCCCTCAAACTTTAATAATTGTTTCATTACACTTGTCGGACTCTCGCTCCCACTCATCAGTTTAAGCTAATACGAAATGGAAAGGCTTGTTGGAGAGAGGGAGAGAGGGAGAGAGAGAGAGAAAGAGAGAGAGAGAGAGAAGAGAGAGATTATATTTTGGGAGGTGTTTAGGTAAAATGGGACGAGAGAGAGAGAGAGATTCTAGATTTCAAAAAAATAAAAGTTTTGTCAGTTTGTTTGTGTGTATGTTTGTGTGTGACACACACACACACACACACAGTATTTTGGGGGTGTTTTTTAGGTAAATGAGACGAGAGAGAGAGAGAGAGAGAGAGGAGAGAGAGAGAGAGAGAGAGAGAGAGAGAGAGAGAGAGAGAGAGAGAGAGAGATTTGGGGAAGAATAAAACTTTTTGTCAGTTTTGTTTGTGTGTGTCACACACACACACACAGATTATGTACACACTCTCACACACACACACACACACACACGCACACACATTATATATACATACATACATACATATATATATATATATATATATATATATATATATATATATATATATATATATAAATTTAATTATATAAAAAATGATGTGTTAAATAAATTCACATTTTCGGTGACTATGCCTTAAACGACTGTCAAAGCGAACAATTTTCGGCGGTCTGCGTGGTTTATGGCATTTTAATGGGCCATGTTGAAGATGGCCGTCATTTACAGTTTTTCTTCCATTGTTTCTGAATCACGAATTCGTAAGCACCTGTTGATCAGCCGCTCTGATTAAGCGTCCTCATATGAATGCTGATATTGTCGATATTGATTTTGGCGACGTATTTTAAAGAGAACCTCCACTTAAAGGCGATTCGCTCCCTTCGGGATGCAGCATCTCACTGTGACCTGTTGCCACTTTCATGCTTTTATGCTGGTATAATGGTTAGTGTCGTGGCATGTCACTCAGGTGTCGCTGGTTCGCGTCTGCCCTCCTAGGGCGATGAAAATTCACTGGCTTTGTATCCTGATCAGTTACTGCTGCAATGTAGAGTCTGCTGCGGTGGGAGGTTGAAGCCAACATATTCTTTGGAAGCTTGAATTTCAAGTCAATGGCCCCTGTGTGCTTGTTCCATGTGAATAGGTTGCATCTACTGAAATAATAATAATAATAATAATAATAATAATAATAATAATAATAATAATAATAATAATAATAATAACGTTGAATGCGTTTTGCATGTTTCAGTAACGCTCGAATTTGTAATAGATAATTGGACCAACATAATGCCCATCCCCTAGGTTGATGTGAGGGGTTGTCACTCTTCGTTCTCCTGAGCAATTGCAATGGAAATAAACTTCTTGGCGCAGTTATTGATCAGTCTATATCTCATCCATAGAAAAGACCGTCGTTATAAAAAAATTCTTTTCTTTGCCATAGAAATGTTGTGTGAATAAAATAGTTTTAGCAATCAGAATATTTAAAAAAATATGTATTTTCTCATTTAGGAGAGGTTTGAGCATAAAATGTAAATAAATCTGTCATGTTTTAGTTGTAACGTATTCATAGTTTGCCGAGTAGAAAATTTAAATCAATATCCCTGTCTGAAGAAGTTAATCGCATTGACAAAAATGATACAAATGAAACCGGGCGCACGTCGACCGTAGATTGTGTAAGTCTTGGCCAAGCGAGGATAGAACCAACAGGCTCAGAATGTTCAAAGCGTTCCATTTTGCGCAGTGTCAGTTTCACCTCAGCGGAGATGATAATTATGGCCGCTAATATTTATGAAGTTTCTACTGATGATTTTAAGTCTTTAGCCAGCAGAGGATAACGTGCAAAAACGCACTATACGTGGGATAATTGTATATTCTAGATCATTGATACTGAAGCGTATAATCAGTTAAACATGAAGAGGACGTGTTTGCTTATATTTTGAGGGACTTGATGAGATTTAAATGAGAGTAATGTGACAACATGCTGTTCTCTCGCCACCTCTAATTTGCTGCTAAATTTACAAATTGTTGCAGAATAAATTTCCCAGCTGGCAGCTCTTCCCATGCTTGGGATATTCCGAGTTTCACTGTGGCTGCTCTCTTGGTGGCTCGGCTAGAAAGAGCAAATATTAGCTCTGTTTCATGATTAGCGTGAAGGACACCAATTCCTAATGTTCGCAGGTTGAAAGTCGGTAATTTCAAGTTATAATAGATACAGTTTGTTTGCAGGTTGAAAATCGGTAATTTCAAGTTATAATAGATACAGTTTGGTTGCAAGTTGAAAGTCGGTAATTTCAAGTTTTAATAGATACAGTTTGTTCGCAAGTTGAAAGTCGGTAATTTCATGTTATAATGGGTACACTTTGTTCGCAAGTTGAAAGTCGGTAATTTCATGTTATAACGGGTACACTTTGTTGGCAAGTTGAAAGTCGGTAATTTCATGTTATAATGGGTACACTATGTTCGCAAGTTGAAAGTCGGTAATTTCATGTTATAATGGGTACACTTTGTTCGCAAGTTGAAAGTCGGTAATTTCAAGTTATAATAGATACACTTTGTTCGCAAGTTGAAAGTCGGTAATTTCAAGTTACAATAGATACAGTTTGTTCGCAAGTTGAAAGTCGGTAATTTCAAGTTATAATAGATACAGTTTGTTCGCAAGTTGGAAGTCGGTAATTTCAAGTTATAAAAGATACACTTTGACATTTACTTTTTCGAATGAAGTCTCTGGAGAAAATCGATGGTTTTAGGACATTTTCACGTGAAAAATATGCAAGTAGGTTATAAATATTCGACATATATTTTGCTTGGAATGGATAATAACTCACTAGTAAGAGGATGTTGGTGCTTTCCATGAAATTTATGTAGATACCAAATTTGTTTTATTCCTAATTTTCATGCCGGGAATTTGAATTATGAATGGTTGCATAATATTATGTTTTTCCCTTCTTCCCTGTTCATATATTTATTTTTCTCTTCTCTTTCCATCGTGTTTCTGTAACTTCAAATATGTGCTTTGTATTTGTGGAAACTTGCTTTGTAAGGGAATAGTATTTCGGGGTTGTTCTAAATTAATTTTACTCATTGTGCTCTGTTAGAATAATAATAATAATAATAATAATAATAATAATAATAATAATAATAATAATAATAATAATAATAATAATAATAATAATAAGCACAGGCGAGGACGTGAAGTACTTGATAGAGAACAATGGCAAGGAAAATATTGCCTGTTACCTTTGCCATTTAGCATTTCGCTTAAGAGCAATTTGTTTAAACTTGCCACGCTTAAAGCTACGTTCTCTCTCTCTCTCTCTCTCTCTCTCTCTCTCTCTCTCTCTCTCTCTGCTTACTCTTGTGTGTTTAAAGATAGTTCTTAGTAGTGATACTTTTGTAAGCTTTTATTGCTCTCTCTCTCTCTCTCTCTCTCTCTCTCTGCTTACTCTGTGTGTTTAAAGATAGTTCTTAGTAGTGATACTTTTGTGCTTTATAGTGCCTCTCTCTCTCTCTCTCTCTCTCTCTCTCTCTCTCTCTCTCTCTCTCTCTCACGTTTAATAGGATTTGACACCTCTCTCTGCTTACTCTTCTGTGGTTAAAGATAGTTTTTGGTAGTGATACTTTTGTGTTTATATTCTCTCTCTCTCTCTCTCTCTCTCTCTCTCTCTCTCTCTCTCTCTCTCTCTCTCTCTCTCTTTCACGTTTAATAGGATTTGACACCTGTTTTTAGTTGTGCTTTTGTAAGATTAAAATAACAGCGTATTTGCGGTGCCTAAGCATGAAAGGTGCCGGCTCTTGGGCTAATGATGTATATATGTCTTGCTGTGGGTTACAGTCAGAGAGGTGTCTGTTAAGTGATCCCTAAGTTTGCCCCTGTTTGTGTACTTGTGTTTTGGCACTGGGTACAACCAGAGAATGTTTGTATGTAAATACTGCCCTAAAATGGAAAACTGCGATATCTGCAAAATTTTCGAAATTGAGATATGCCGTCTATTGGGCTCGTGAAACACAAAATACACAAGTTTCTGCAGTTTCAGAACGATTCTTCAATGCTTTCCACGAGTATTTAGGGGGTCCCGTTTGCAGTATCTGCAAAATCAGTAGTAAGGCGAGGGAAAACTGCAGTATCTACCATTTTTCTCAGTTTTGTATTTTTGCAGATACTACAGTCTTCCATTTTAGGGCAGAATGCGTTAGAATGCCCGTGTGTGTTTTTTTACTCTGATCAAAGGTTAGTGTATTATGTGCTGGTTTGTTTGTGCTTTTCCTGACTAAAATCAGAGATGAGAGTACGCGCTTGTATATATAATTACTTTAAAGAATACCTCTATTGATTTTAGTACCATGAGATGGTTAGATGGTTGATCCCCCTGTGTCGAATCAAAGGGAGTCTATTGGAAGGGGAGAAAGTTTGCTTTTAAGTACCTGTTGCTCTGTGTAAACACGTCTCTCTCTCTCTCTCTCTCTCTCTCTCTCTCTCTCTCTCTCTCTCTCTCTCTCTCTCTCTCTCTCTCTCTCTCTCATACATACATACATACACACACACAGAATTACAATTGAGGAAAGGTAATTGATAAATTGAACTTGATTGAAAATTAGATGTACTGTAATTTAGCAGGAATCTCTCTCTCTTTCTCAAAATTCATCAAACTTGGCTGATATTTGGACTAAACTCTTATTGAGGAAGGCTTAGCTACCAGCGGTTGCATTCGCTTATGACTGAAGCCTCCGTTTTCCGTTCGACTTGAATGCTGTGTTAATGAAAGACTCCCCTGAGAACGAATCCACCCGCTTCTTCTTCTTCTTCTTCTTCTTCCTTTGTGGGCGAAAGCGAGGGTTTCGTCCGGATTATCGGTCTCGTTAGGAAGATGTGGCAAAACAGTTGTGATTTAGGCGACTTTGTCTGGCATGCAGCTCCTACTGATGCGTTTACTGATACATATTTTTTGTTTTGAATCCACAACTGGTTTGCTGACAAAAGCCCCCGTAGGGGCGTAGTGTCGTCAGTGCACCTCGTGCGGTGTACTGTAGGGCATTACTTATAGGTTCTTTGCAGCTTGCCTTCGGCCCCTAGCTGCAACCCCTTTCGTTCCTTTTGCTGTACCTCATTTCATATTATTTCTTCCATCTTGCTTTCCTTAATCCTCTTCTAACAATTGATCCATAGAACAACTGCGATGTTTTCGTCCTGTTGCACCTTTTAAACTTTTACTGGCAATTTCAGTCTCAGCGCTGAATGACCTCATAGGTCCCAGTGCTTGGCCTTTGACCTAGATTCTATCTTCAATTCAATTCGAGTAACAAAAGCACATTTCTAGCGTCGGTGGCCACGAGCTTTGCGATTCCAGATTACCTAAGCAGATTAGTCAGTCTCCGAAATTGCTATTGGTCCTACTATTCCAGCTTCTGCTTCTTCTAATTATAAAAGGTAGTTGATCATAGTCCCTCACCCCATCTCACCGTTTCCGGCCAAAATGCAGCGAGAGTGGCCCACAGTGTTCCACCACCCAGTACATGGAATCATTTATACCCTTTAATATAAAGTTATAGAACAGCCTGTGTTTGGGATTTTGATGCAATGATGCCACCTTTCTCAAATGTGTTTGAAGTATTGTTTTTTGCATGCTTGTCCGTATTCTTGTGTTTTGAATTTATTCATGCCCTGTTTATTGGCATCTTTTCACACTTTATGCGTTGACCCCATGTGGCCATTCTTCCTGCAAACGTTTACTTTGCAAAATAATAACCAAATATATTCATTCCACATGACCGTTTGCTCATTTAAAATAAAAAAAAATAATATGGCAACGTTAAGATTTAACGTTCCCGAAAAAAAAAAACATTACTTTAAATCACTAATCCAGAGGGACGTGGCATTCAGGATTTCCTTCTACCAGCCACACTTCGCTACCGAGAAGTAGCGTGCGGCGATGGCTGCTATTTCCTTTGCGTGGATATTATCGTCAGAGTCATGGAAATCTGTTGTTGTGGAAGACTCCCATTTTAGGGAATTGGACCCTTTATGAGTCACTGGACCGGACGGTTTCCAATCAACCGTTTGTTTGCACTCTGCTACTCATGAATACTCCTTTTCCTCTTCATGTTGTCGGAGCTTCGGAATATTTGTTTTAGAAGGAAGTTCAGTGGCATAAATATATATAAATATAAATGTATATAAATATTATAAATATAAGTATATATACATACATATATATATATATATATATATATATATATATATATATATATATATATATATATATATATATATATATATATATATATATATATATATATATATATACACACACACACACACACACACACACACACAGGAGATGGTGGGAGAAGGAAAAGCGGGCTTTGTATTCCGACAGCATCTGATATTTTTGGTTGCTTACCCTAGGTATAAAGTGATCAGAGTGAAAAGAGGACGTTTCCTGTAGACAGTACGTTTTTGTAAGCTTCATTCAAAATGATGTTCTATCCGAGCGTGTTTGTAAGCTTCATTTAAAATTATGTTCTATCCGAACGTTTCTGTAAGCTTCATTCAAAATTACGTTCTATCCGAAGTTTTCATGATGAATCACACCGAGTCTGGGTCACGCCGCCTTTATTGATAGTTCTTTCTTATTTCGTTAGGTTTTGTCTGCTTGCACATTCCTTGCGGAAGATGGCGTTCTGGTTTGCGGTGCGTAAAAATGCAAAGGAATAACCTTGCGGCAATATCACGAATCTCTAAATGGAACCGCTTTAAGTGGAACAGCGGGTTACGGTGGAACTGAGAACCAGAAGCGAGGTGATAAATGAAAGTGAAATGCAAAGTCTAGTGAAAAATCTAAAGAGAAATGAACATCGAAGATTAATGAAGAAGTAAAGCTGAAAAGGAGACTTAAATTGAAGGCTAATATTAAATTTGAAAAGTATAGTCGAATGGAAAGGCGGGGTGGGGGGGCGGGATGAAAAAGAACAAGTACGAAACTGTCAATCGGAGTGAGGAAGCATGAGTGAAGTGGAAAGACTGAAGAGGGAATGACCTCACTTTATTGATGGTCTCGTCTAGAGTATCCTGTGAAGAGTGGAAGAGTCATTGATGGTTCTGTTTGTTAGATCTGGGAGAAAATGGGTGGATAAAGGAAAAAAAAACTCTTAAAGTTTTGTCGGTAGATTTAGAATTCTCTCTCTCTCTCTCTCTCTCTCTCTCTCTCATTCTCTCTCTCTCTCTCTCTCTCTCTCTCTCTCTCTCTCTCTCTCTCTGTCATCAAGTGAGGTCAGAAGGAACATACAGCAATAGGATACCTTGCTTTACATCACTTCTGGTTTCACGGGAAATATCCTGGATAGAGAAAATCGAGAACCATTGATAGAGAGGGTAAGGGCATCAAAATTCTCCCATTTTCAATCATAAAAGTAGTCCTAACCACAATACGAACTGGGACATATTACAGGGATTATGGAAGTACACGACGTTGCAAAGTTCAGATACTTAAAACTGCTTAAATTAAAAAAAGAGAAACAATAAAAACTAGTCACAAGGATCCTGAGAACCTGTTGAGACTGAGTTCATCGGTTGGGACCCACTTTTTTCCTCGGGTCGTAGCAGGGACAAATTGGACATTGTGTTCAACTATTGCTCGTGCAACAGGCACTGCTTACATAAAGCATGAATACTGCGTAGTTTACCTAAACCGTTATCTTGTATTATATATATATGTATATATATATATATATATATATATATATATATATATATATATATATATATTTATATATTTTATATATTTATATATTTATATATATATATATATATATATATATATATATATATATATATATATATATATATATATTATTTCTGTGAACACGTGCTCATGTGTTCATTGTTTCCATACATATATATTTGTGAAAAGATTGTTTATATTGTACTTTTGGGTTGAATGCGTTGGATTTTAGGCTAAAGGACATCCTTGGAACCGTAAATTTCTATATATATATTTGTGAAAAGATTGTTTATTTGTTCTTTTGGGTTGAATGCTTTGGATTTTAGGCTAAAGGTCATCCTTGGAACCGTAAATTTCCCAGGAAACAGAAGAAATTGAAGTTGATTGAGGCAATGGAGCTCATTGGGTATGAGGTTACGAATGAGATTACCCCCAGAAATGCCTTCCATTTTCTCTATCTTCCGACTATTTTTTGTTGTGTTTTAATTTTTTCCCCTTCTTGCTCAGTTTATTTTCTATCACTTTTTCAAGCTTTTTTTATGTTTTTTATGTACTTTTAGTTTCTTCGGTACTTTTATGTTTCCCAAATTTTACTTACTGTGATGTTTTTTTGTTTTTCCTTTGCCAAATTATTCAAGTGTTTATGCTTATGTCTTCGTCATTTTTTATTTTTTTGGTTTTTCATGATTTCGTTAGCAGTTCTTCTCTTTCACGCATCCGTTTTTCACGCCCTTTCTTTGTCAACTTTTAGTATTCTATAGATTTTTTAAATTCTTCACTTTGCCCTAATCACACACACACACACACGCATATATGTATATTGCAGGAGCCAGAAGGAAGTAACAAAAGGCTTCAGTACCCAGCGGTTTCGTGCATATAATATGCAATTCAGGGTACAATGCCTTACTGTACCCTGAGGAAGTATGTATTAAATGCACGAAAGCGCTAGGAACTGAGGCCTTTAAATATTTCCTTGGAGCTCTTACAGTACCTTTAGTCACGTGATCCTTGTGAGGATATATATATATATATATATATATATATATATATATATATATATATATATATACATACTGTATATATATACATATGTATATGTATGTATATATTTATGTACTGTATATGTATATATATACATATATATATGTATGTATGTATATATATATATGTATATATATATAAGCGTGTGTGTGGGAGGGGGAGGGGGTTAATACCTTTCCTCTTTTTTACTCCCCCCAATCATTTTGTGCTGTAGAAACAAGAAACATGAAATTTTAGGGTGCTTCAGTAGTTCTGTTTGTATCTTTTGAACAATAATTAATAATTCTATTTATATTCTGACCTTTCTTCGTTTTATTTAGAATTATATATCTTTTAGATCGTCGTAAACGTGATGTCATGATCATTAAATCCGCGATCCACATCACGTGCCAAGTAATGAACCCAGTACAATATAACTCTGGGTGGTTGTGTGATATTCTTATCTGCTTTGCTTTGTCTGTTTTCACATTTTGAGTATAACAGTGTAAATAATGGAGAGGAAACAAAGACAAAATAAGATGGATCAGCTTTTCATCATTTTTTTTTGGTGGTTCCACAAGGACATACTCATATGTCGACTGACAGGGATTGTAATGGTAATGATAATGAAAAGGAAAAAGAGAAAGATCAAAGGGAAATGTATCGAGTGCAGCTGTCAAGCCAAATGTAGTTTTTCACGTTATCGTAAATCTTCAAGTCGTTTTTTTTTCCTCCTCTCAGGATCGTTGTGAACTGAGCCGTTTAAATGTACTTTAAAGGCTTGTCATGCGAGTCCGTTTGCTCGCATCTTTTGTAGCATCTCGCGCTAAGTAGGCAATATTAAAGTCGCCCAGCCTCACGCTTCGTGTGACGCGGCTCTAACGAACGCAGCCCGGTTTTCATTCCGTCAAGAGCACTCGCTGCCCGGTGTAAATTCTGTCGGCCAAATGCGGAAAGATGCCTTCAAACGCTGCTTGGTCAACGCCGCTTTAGGCGAAGTGCTTCAGTGGAAGCGCGTGTTTGACCATCGCCGCTGAGAGGTGGAATGCAAAGAAAGTTTACCTTTTTATCGTCAAACGTGTATTTAACCTTCACTGCACATGATTGAAATTTTGGGGAAGTTGAAGTGGTGGAAGACCAGAAGTCTTCGGAATTCAGTTTCCGCTCTGACATATTAAAATTGGCTTCCAAAAGAGGAAAAGTGGTGCTTGAAGCGCTTTTGTTGCTCCACCGTTGGCCATAAAAGATGAAGGAAGAATCCACTCAGGACCCCGTAAAAATGTCTTCGCAATAGCAATAACAACAATGCCACCATTTCCAATACATTCCTGCATAGCCGCCGGGTTCTATTTGATTTTCTTTCCGGCACAATGCAAGAGCAAAGGTTCTTGCATGGAAGCGAGAGGCGGTCGCTCTCGACATTGCATTTACTGCGTGTGCAATTTTACCCCCGGGGTTGTAACTGTCGCGTCTGGCTGACACTCCCCGGCCCTAAATTAGATCAAGTAACGTCCGGTCGGATACTTCCGATCTCTTTAGTTTGTTAGCAGCCATTTTGTTTTAGAAAATTTTTTTTTTTGGCTCTTTTCTTTTGGCTTTCATACATTCAAATCAGATTGTAG
>NC_089756.1:27443017-27450517 GCF_040412425.1 Macrobrachium rosenbergii | reverse complement strand
TCAGGTGGGTTTGCTCTTTTTAAAGGGAAAATCACGTTGGCTTCCGACCAACATTTTTTTTTCCGCTGTCTCAAATTAACTATTGAGGGAAGGGAATTTTTTGGGTGGGATTCTGTTTTTTTTTTTTTTTTTTTTTGTAGTTAGAGAGGACAGAGAGTTGTACAACCCTCTATCCTTGTGTAGCCCAGGCCTGAGGATTTTTTTTTTTTTTTTTTGTAGTTAGAGAGGACAGGGAGTTGTACAACCCTCTGTCCTTGTGTAGCCCAGGCCTGAGGATTTTTTTTTTTTTTTGTAGTTAGAGAGGACAGGGAGATGTGTAGCCCGGGCCTAAGGAGAATTAAGTGACTAACATATTATGAATGAACCAATTCCATTTTAGTCGGGTTTTATACAAGTTGTGCTTCTAGAACAAACAGTCAGAACAGAATTTCCACGAAATCAATAATCCTCAGAATATATGGGCCTGTTTCTAGTTCAGTCCTTCCACTGACAGACTTTGGAATTCTCACCTGAGTTCCGTTTTCCCCTGCCTCTTTTAACCTTGCATACATCACCTGTCAGGTGAGATTCCACTCTTTTACCTCCTCTTTTTCTTGTTAGCATCATGTTTGGGTAGAGAAGGCTTTAGACTACCTGTCTCACGGGGCTGTGTTTGAAAAGTAGAACTGAGCAGAGTGTAAATTTAACGCATTATCTGAAGCGTACCAGTTATGACCATTTCTAAGCCATTTCCTTCAGCTACTGCCATGGGGAAAAGGCAAGTTTCATCAGTCTTCTTTTAGTTTTCTGTAAAAGAAAACTATTGAGATAACTTTTGTCCGTCAATCCGCCCTCAGATCTTAAAAACTACTGAGGCTAGGGGGCTGCCGGGGGTGGTATGTTCGTCATCCGCCCTCCACTCATCAAGCATACCAAATTGCAGCCTCTAGCCTCAGTAGTTTTCACTTTGTTCAAGGTTACATTTAGCCATAATCGTGCGTCTGGCACCGCTTTAGTTGCCAACAATACAGGCCATCACCGGGCTGTGGCTGAAAGTTTCATGGGCCGCGGCTGAGAGTTTCATGCAGCCTTATACGATGTACAGAAAACTATTGCACCGGAGAAACTTCGGCGCATTTTTTACTTGTTTAGGATAATAGACGATCATAGACTTGCAACAGAATTTAGGAGTCCGGTGCGCGCATTAATGCTTCAGAGGAATCTGTAATTTTTTTTTTGTTAAATTGCAGATTGAACGAATGATCGTTTCACTTCGTCGTTTTTCAATAGAATTTAGTTGAAAGTTTGACGGGGTCCGAAAACCAAGCGCATATTTGCCGAATCTGGACCCTGATTGGAAAGAAATGCTTTACAAAAAAATGAAATTGAGGTTCCATGACAAAATTAGGCAATGGCTTGAAATTAAAGACTATAGCCCAGAATACTGTGGCTGGGCGACTTAAAGATGACAACCTTCTATCTGTTGTGGAACATCTGATGCCGGCCACGAAAGTATTCCTCTCTCCTCTCGCTCTTCCGTCGACTTTTTTATTTTTTTATTTTGATTAACTGCATATTTTTTAAATTTTATATTAACTATTAAACTTTTTTTTCTTTTGTCTAGTACGCTTTTGGGTTTATTCGTTCGGCTAAGTGTTCACAATAGTTTTGTTCATATTTTTTTAGCTGGTTAAACACCCAGCTAAATTTATTTTTCTGTTGGTTAAGATTGCGGTCGAATTATTTTTCTTAATTGGACTTATTTTATCCCATTGTTAAGTGCACAACTGAGTTTCTTATATTAAATTATCAGGAGAGACATTTTTTCTTTTTATTTTAGTTATATTTAAATAGTCAAGCTGTCATCATAATTAGCTGTCAGAGTAAAATATTCTAATGGCTTTGAAAACACCTACAATCGAATTTTTCTTTCCTGCGTTTTAAAATGTGTAGATTTTCCTGTCAGCGTGATCTGTATGTTTTTTAATGTGAAAAACAGACATTTCCATTCGAAATCATGTATTTATAAAGTAGTTGATGGAAATGTAAATAAAATTAAAGTTAATTTACGTACGAGACACTGCAGTTTATTTATGAAAGTTAGAATGAGATTATTATAAAAAAATGGTATAATGGCTCAAAGCACCTGCTCATAGGATCTAATTACCTTGTATCGTCCTGGGTGCCGTAATGGTTCCTCAGTCTTCTTTTTCTTCAACCTTTCCCACGCAGATCGGTATTTGTGTATTTACATAAAGGATATATATAAGATATATTTAGTGTTTAAAGCACACTGATTTTTACTGCGCGTCACCGTATTTCCCTTGTAACGTACGAGCATAATGTTCTGTGGAAGCTTAGCAATTTAAAATCCTATTTTGCTTGTACAGCAAGCACGTTTACACACCTTGGATCAAATCCACGTAAAGTATAAGCAGACGTGGTGTTAGATGCAGATGCAATAAGCGTTTCACCATTTCTGTTTGTTTGCTGTAACGCAAACCAATAATTTTCTCAGTTCAAAAATGATAGCGTGGAAAGTGGTTCCTCTATAATTTTGATGTTGCCAGAGTTGTATTGAGGAGGACTTTCAAATAGATCTTTGTCTTCCTTCTTTGAATTTAAGCTACAGTGAAAAAGAATTTTCTCTCTCTCTCTCTCTCTCTCTCTCTCTCTCTCTCTCTCTCTCTCTCTCTCTCTCTCTCTCTCTCTCAAAAAGATCTTTGTCTCTCTTCTGTCAACTAAATTTACAGTGAAAAAGAATTTCTCTCTCTCTCTCTCTCTCTCTCTCTCTCAAAAACATCTTTGTCTCTCTTTCAACGAACCTACATTCAAAAAGAAAATTCTCTCTTCTCTCTCTCTCTCTCTCTCTCTCTCTCTCTCTCTCTCTCTCTCTCTCTCTCTCTCCGAAGCACCCATAATGAAGTAACATCATGGCGGAAGTTTCAAAAAGTGTAGCAATAGTATTGATTCGTTCGCCTTGATTAGATCACCTGAGTGGCAATCGAGGTTGTATGAGGCCATTTGTCTCGTCCGGCGAAGCTTCCAGAAACTTGGGCGAAAGGCCTATTCGTTTGTATAACTCTAGGCCTATCAGATGCTAGAGTTCTAGCTTATTTTTTGGGAGGGTCGCTTTGAAGCAAGAAGCTTCAGTTGTACCACCAGGGATTGACTGAAAATGTATAACAGCTTCAGTATTCATTTATATTTTGATAATTTTTAGTGTTCTGCAAAAGACAACTATTGTGCCGGCTTTGTCTGTCCGTCCTCACTTTTTCTGTCCGCCCTCACATCTCAAAAAATACTGAGGCTAGAGGGCTGCAAATTGGCATGTTGATCATCCACCCTCCAATCATCAAACATACCAAATTGCAGCCCTGTAACCTCAGTAGTTTTTATTCTATTTAAGGTTAAATTTGACGATAATCGTACTTCTGGTAACGATGTAGGACAGGCCACCACAGCGCCGTGGTTAAAGTTTCATGGACCGCGGCTCATACAGAATTATACCGAGACCACCGAAAGATAGATGTATTTTCGGCGGCCGTGATTATACGCTGTACAGAAAACTCGATTGCTCCGAAGAAACTTCGGCGCATCTTCTACATATTATATTTCCTCTTTAGTATTATTCTCCTTATTGGTGGTGTCGGTTCTGGCAGAGATATCACTTTCATTATCCACATTACACATTTCTTTGTTGTTATTAATACTAATGCTTCTATTATATACAACGTAATGAATTATGTTATCACAAGTAGAAAATGTTGTCGTGGCTGTGGTTAATGGAAGTATTGCAATAGATTTAACTTTTTATACACTATTATTATTATTATTATTATTATTATTATTATTATTATTATTATTATTATTATTATTATTATTATTAATAAAGGTATATGGTAATTGTTATTTTTGTTGCTGGCATTATTGTTAACATAAATCTTTATTTCTGCGGTTCTATAAATGAATTTCTCTCTCTCTCTCTCTCTCTCTCTCTCTCTCTCTCTCTCTCTCTCTCTCTCCTCTCTCTCTCTCCTCCCGTAATGAAATTCTCTTCTGGTTCAGTCCGTATGTGTTCGCAGACAGACGCATCTCCCCCTTGTCCGTCTCTGTCCACTCCCCCATACCCCCCCCTCTCCGCAAACAACCCCGCCCCCCGTCACCTCAGACGGCTGGATGTGTACTTACGGAATGTAATTGGGCTCTTGGAAAGCCTTAGTAAGGGGAGGCGTATAACCTTTCTTTCCTTTCCACGTCGCCATGACCTACAGGATCTCCCCGGGAGCTCTAGGTACTCTCCGGTCCATTCCTCATTACGCGTGGTTTATTGTTTTATTTCTCTTCTTTATAATGAACATTACAGTCTGTGTACGGCTGCATTTGTTACTTGAAGTAAGTTTCGAAGACTTCTAAGATGCAGTTGGTGGTTCGCTGGTATGGTGGTTAGTGTCGTGGCGAGCCGCTCACATGTCGCGGGTTCGCGTCTCCCCCAGGGCGATGAAAAATCACTGGCTCTGTATCGTGATCGGTTACTGCTGCAGTTTTGGGGGCGTCTGCTGCGGTGGGAGGTTGAAACCGACATTCTTTGGAAGCTTGAATTTCAAAATCATGGCTCCTTTGGTGTGCTTGTTCCATGTGAATGGGTTTCGTCTACTGAAATAATAATAATAATAATAATAATAATAATAATAATAATAATAATAATAATAATATCGTAACAGCTGACACGATATGACCGTGATGGGCGAAGGTAGGTTTCCAAAGCGCTTCTTGTATCACTACAGTGATTTTCACAAAAAAAAAAAAATAAATACCATTAATGGATTGCTGAGTTTAAGGGCACCTGCGTCTGGCGATTTCCATTTATCTCCATTCCTCTTGGCCCTTCTTGTGTACTTCTGATTGTAGTTTATTATTTTACATCGATATTTCCCCGCATTGAAAGCCTTCCTATTTGCTACGTTCCTTCCTCCTGTTCCTATTCATTCCGTGTATTTTCTTCCTTCCCACCAACAGCGGCTCTTTCTCTCTATAGCTTAGCCTCTCTTACATCAATACCTAGCCTCTCTCTTTTTTCATCCTTCCTTATTTATCTCCCCCATTCCTTGTTGCCGGTGTCCATTTTCCCTTCCTCTTCTTCAGTTACTGCTTCTCTTCTACATGTTTGTGATCTCATTTTTTTTTTCATGTCTCAAAATGTCTCCTTTTTACGCCTTTTCATTTGGTTCATCCTCCTTTTTCGCCCATTTTTTCGTTTTTTTTTTTCCTTCGGTGCCCTCTGACTCCCCTGCATTCTCGTCGATCTTTAATCTCATCTTTGGTTAATCCTTCTTCCATTCCTTCTCTTTCCTTAGCTTAGGCTAATCCAGGAGCATCGTGTCCCCTGTCGAAGACATTGCCTAATTGTAGGCGCTGGAAGTGAGGCATGACAGACTTAGTAGAGAGAGAGAGAGAGAGAGAGAGAGAGAGAGAGAGAGAGAGAGAGAGAGAGAGAATTCTTTTTCAATATAGCTTCGTTGAAAGGGGAGAAAAATCTTTAAAGAGAGAGAAAGAGAATGTTTTTTCAATGTAATTTCGTTGAAGAGAGACAAAGATCTTTGAGAAGAGAGAGAGAGAGAAAGAGAGAGAAGAGAGAGAAAGAGAGAGAGAAAGAAGAAATTCTTTTCAGTGTAGCTTCGTTGAAAGAGGAGAGAAAAGGTCTTTAAGAGTGAGAGATTGAGAGAGGAGAGAAGAATTCTTTTCAATGTAGCTTCGTTGAAAGAGAGACAAAGATCTTTGAGAGAGAGAGAGAGAGAGAGAGAGAGAGAGAGAGAGAGAGAGAGAGAGAGAATTCTTTTTCAATGTAGCT
The DNA here is from genome assembly GCF_040412425.1 of Macrobrachium rosenbergii. Taxonomy (NCBI): domain Eukaryota; kingdom Metazoa; phylum Arthropoda; class Malacostraca; order Decapoda; family Palaemonidae; genus Macrobrachium; species Macrobrachium rosenbergii. The sequence goes on along the minus strand of NC_089756.1, from coordinate 27,444,687 downwards.
TCGTTGAAAGAGAGACCAAGATCTTTTAGAGAGAGAGAGAGAGATAAAACGCAAGAGGAGGCAAGACATTCGCATATGTGTAAGTACACGCACACAGAAAGGGAGAAAGAATGATGTAGGGAAAAAATAAAAATAAAACTGTGAATAAGTTGAAAACGCAATTAAATTTGTATAAAGATAAAACAGATTCCGTAGTACAAATGATAAATACTATGTTATTTGTTTTATTTCCCCATCCTTAAGGCAAGGTTTTCAAAAATGTTTTTTTTTGTAACTTCTTTGTGATGGGATTATTTTTGCCATAAAATAATGGTTCTCTCTCTCTCTCTCTCTCTCTCTCTCTCTCTCTCTCTCTCTCTCTCTCTCTCTCTCTCTCACACAAATACATCAATACTCAGAGTAATATACGCCTTCCAAGGTTCACCCAACGAGGTATTAGAAATTAAAAAGGTTTCAAAAGAAAGGTGTTTGCGGCGTTGGGGCAGGGGGCTGGGAGACCTGTCACACTACTCCAAGCATGCACTCGGGTAACTTCGACAGCCTTTGGGAAAGTCGTTCCGGTGATGAGTATGAATTGGGGTAGATCTGAGCATGTAGCCAGGGTCTCTTATATTTAGGAAGAACGTAGGTTCTCTCTCTCTCTCTCTCTCTCTCTCTCTCTCTCTCTCTCTCTCTCTCTCTCTCATACGTCTGTTTCTTTGTATCTCATCACACCCCCCTCTCTCTCTCTGTCTTTTTAAATCTCTCTCTCTTTCTTTCTTTAAATATCTCTCTCTCATACGTCTTTTTCTTTGTATCTGTCCACACCTCCCTCTCTCTCTCTCTCTCTCTCTCCTCTCTCTCTCTCTCCTCTCTCTCTCTCTCTCTCTCTCTTTCCCTTTCACACACACACACACACACACACACACACACACACACACACACACACACACACACACACACATTCTTAGCAGGTTTTTCGAGGAATTCATTTTGAAATGAAACGCGTATCGGGGAACGTCTGCCGAGATGAAGCGTTTTTGTGTTGTGGGAACCGATTGTACGTTCCATCTAGATGCAGGCTTAAGAAGGCGGCGGCTTTTATGCAGTCAGCCTGAGGAGTAAAACCGAAAAGGAAATCTGATTGTACCATTCTTTTTGATTTCGGCTTTTAAAACAGATGGTATACGAATCGTTTCTGAAATGTTTAACAATGTGTTAAATGTTGTCTTTAACGCGGACCTAAAGGAGTTAAACGAGTATTGTTTTAACAGACTTAAAGAACTTAAACGAATATTGTTTTAACAGAGAAATTTAAACGAATATTGTTTTAACACAGACCCAAAGAAGTTAAATGAATATTGTTTTAACACAGACCTCAAGAAGTTAAACAAATATTGTTTTAACACAGGCTGAAAGAAGTTAAACGAATATTGTTTTAACACAGAAGAATTTAAGCGAATATTGTTTTAACACAGACCTAAAGGAGTTAAACGAATATTGTTTTAACACAGACCTAAAGAGGGTAAAGGAATGTTGTTTTAACACAGATCTAAAGGAGTTAAACGAATATTGTTTTAACACAGACCTAAAGGAGTTAAACGAACATTGTATTGGGCCCCTCTGAACTAAAAGAAACAAACATAGGAATTTATTTGAAGGAACCCATGTCTGCATGTTTGGACACTTTC
>NC_089756.1:27435517-27438017 GCF_040412425.1 Macrobrachium rosenbergii | reverse complement strand
ACCCGTAGACTCGTGCTTCTGACACAACTTGCAGACACAAGGGAATGTCTATAATTGAAGAAACTGAAAACCTACATTGAAAGTACATCAGATATATGACAAATTATTCTAATAGATCTTTTAGCGTTAAATAGCGAATATTCATCTCTGTCTCCGCAGAGCTAATGCCATTGCTGAGCTTAGAATTAAAAAAAAAAATAGATATGATAGTTATTAAGGAAATTCGGAGAATTATCCTCTAACCAATTTGCAATAATTATTCTCTGGAAAAACGAATTAATGCTTTTCTGCTGATCAGTTGCGGTTGCAGTTCCTGTAGTCGTAGTGAATTGGTGCAGAAATTATAAACTGTTCGTCCCAATGAACACAGGAAAAATGCGGAAAAACGTTTCGCTTGCTTCTTATATATATAAATGGTTTTCATCCCAGTGAACAGTGCACCAAAAAATGTTGGTCATTTTTGCCATGGGTCATAAACCGAATACATTCAGAAGAATCGTAACTCGAAAATTAATGTATTTTTGGTTTCGTCTTGAATGGACATTGACAAATGTAATTAAGGTACTTGAAAGTAATAAGTAGAATTAGTAAAATAACATATTTGAATGAACCTGTGTAATAAGATTGAGAAAAGTAATAAGTGGATGAAAATAAACCACACAGAACAACTATAGTAACGATAGTTATTTAATATTTAAATGATTCCATCTACGCCTAGCCAGGCTTACATTAAATTATTTCCTGAATTCCATGAACTGCAATTCAGCCGAGGTAAACACTGACAAAAATGATCCTGAAAAAGCCGAATCTTATTTTCAGTAGGACTCAATGCAGGAGATCATTATAATGCCTTGCCTTCGATGGTCCGGATTTCTCATCAAGAGATAGGATTATTATAAGGGATTTAACCTTGATGTAAGAGGATCAGAATACTTGAGCATGATAAGAAATGAAATTAATTTTCACTTAAGAGGGTTTAATACCTTTTCCCAGAGTGATAATTTCTTTTTTTTTTTTTATTGTTATATGCATGTCGACTTTCGGCGTTGAACGGTATCGTGGTTTTTGAAAGGCTGAGTCAGCGGTTTTTTTAAGGACGACTGATTCGCGTGTGGTTTTTTTTTTATGTATTGTGTTTTTTTTTTCATGTATTTTTGAAGAGGTGTTTATTGGTGCCCTAGTTTGGAGAGTTTTTTTTTTTTAGGGTATGAGTGTTTTGGTGATGGTTGTGTGTGTGTTTGGAGAGTTTGGTTCCATAAAGGTTTGAAAGATTCATCATTATGTTTCACAGAGGTTTGAAAGATTCATTATTATGTTTCACAAAGGTTTGAAAGATTCGTTATTATTGTTCATAAAGGTTTGAAAGATTCATCATTATGTTTCACAAAGGTTTGAAAGATTCGTTATTATGTTTCACAAAGGTTTGAAAGACTCATTATTATGTTCACAAAGGTTTGAAAGATTCATTATTATGTTTCACAAAGGTTTGAAAGATTCATTATTATTTTCACAAATGTTTGAAAGAGTGAGTATTATGTTTCGCAGAGGTTTGAAAGATTCATTATTATGTTTCACAAAGGTTTGAAAGATTCATTGTAATATTTCACAAAGGATTGAAAGATTCATTATTATGTTTGACAAAGGTTTGAAAGATTCTTCATTATGTTTCACAGAGGTCTGAAAGATTCGTTATTATGTTTCACAAAGGTTTGAAAGATTCGTTATTATGTTTCACAAAGCATTACTGTGTATTACTTTAGGATGCTGACCAGATTATTGCACCGTGGACTCATTCAAGACACATTTCGTTCCCCAGCTTTTTAGGTAGACAGCCAGACAGATCAAACTTCAAATTGACAGAGGAAATGAAAAGAGAACTGATTGAAGACCTGTCAGAATGAGGAACTTGAGACTTAAATTCTTGAGACAATAAGATATGATATTGGACAGAATAAGATGATGCATCTGACGTGCGTGAATCTTTCTCTGTCGTTGGGATGATTGTATTCAAGGAGAGGAAAGTATTATCTAGACGAACGCACACATTCTCTCCCCCCCCCGTTTCTCTCTCTCTCTCTCTCTCTCTCTCTCTCTCTCTCTCTCTCTCTCTCTCTCTCTCTCTCTCTATATATATATATATATATATATATATATATATATATATATATATACATTTTGTACTTGTATTGACAAATTGAAGGTCGGCCGTCGCTCAATCTGTTTGATATTGCAAATGATCCTTGCGTGGACATAAGCTTCCAATCCGCTTTAGACGAGGATGCTATCACCGATTGATCCGCGAAGAATGGCCAGTGCGGAAAATATATTTATTAGAGTTCCGTAGTGGTGCAGATCACGTCCTGTATCAAGCTCCAGTGAGATTAAACTGTTAAGCTTCGCCGAAGTTCGGTGGCTGTGCGTTGTCGGCATCTGGTGTGAATATACTGTGATTTTATTACAGTGGACGAGCTTGATGGCGCGCGCTACGCTGCCCTGGAAC
>NC_089756.1:27425517-27430517 GCF_040412425.1 Macrobrachium rosenbergii | reverse complement strand
AAAATTTTGCAGATACTGCAAATGGGACCCCCTAAATACTCGTGGAAAGCATTGAAGAGTCATTCTGAAACTGCAGTAACTTGTGTATTAGTGTTTCACGAGCCCAGAAGGTGGCATATCGCAATTTCGAAAATTTTGCAGACACTGCAATTTTCCATTTTAGGGCAGTGTATTTTCATATTATCAACACAATATGATTAACTAGAATTCTTGAATAAATAGATAATAGTATTCAATTCCTCTTCTAGAACAATAAAATAATTCATTTTTTGTGAATGAAAGACGCTTTTCTTAAGGTTGCGGAAACTTTACTAACCTAATTGACTTTAACCAGAATCGGCTCAGAGAACGCTTGTGTTTCAAAAATGTATGATTGTAGAAGGCCACTCTTGATCAGAGCACTTCACTGTGTACCTGGTAGTTAGTCGACTGTATAAGGGGAGCCACCACCCCCAATAACTTGGTTTACACACACATGCACACACACACACACACACACACACACACACACATATATATATATATATATATATATATATATATATATATATATATATATATATATAACTGTTTTAGAATATTGGTTCAGATGGGCATTAGTAAAAAAGTATATATATATATATATATATATATATATATATATATATATATATATATATGTACTATATACATACTCACATACATACCATACATACATACATACATACATACATACATACACATACTTTACATACATACCTTTTCTAATGCCCATCTAACCAAAAGTCTAAGCAGTAATAATATATATACATATATATATATATATATATATATATATATATATATATATATATATATAATATATATATATATATACACACATACTTTCTAATGCCCATCTGAACCAAGGGTCTAAAAACAGTAAAAAAGGAGACGAGAGGGAGATAAGGGCATCTAAATTCATGAAATTCCTCCTCCTGCGCTCACCCCGATCATTTTTCAACCAATCATAGTTTAGCGTCATTTTTCACGCTTATCTGATTGGCCGGCTAGGGGTATCTTAAACAAGGAAGAAACCATTCTCTCTCTCTCTCTCTCTCTCTCTCTCTCTCTCTCTCTCTCTCTCTCTCTCTCTCTCTCTCTCTCTTCTTAGTAAGTATTTATAAATTCTGCTGACATCGATTTATTAAAAAAAAAAATGCCTTCATGCCTGCTTTTATCTCTCTCTCTCTCTCTCTCTCTCTCTCTCTCTCTCTCTCTCTCTCTCTCTCTTAAGTATTTATAGATTCTGCTGACATCCATTTACTTGAAAAGATGTGTTTCATGCTGTTCTCCCTCTCTCTCTCTCTCTCTCTCTCTCTCTCTCTCTCTCTCTCTCTCTCTCTCTCTCTCTCTCTCTTCTTAGTACGTATTTATAAATTCTGCTGACATCCATTTATTTGAAAAAATGCTTTTGTGCCTGCTTTCATTATCTCTCTCTCTCTCTCTCTCTCTCTCTCTCTCTCTCTCTCTCTCTCTCTTCTTAGCAAGTATTTATAAATTCTGTTGACCCCATTTATTTGAAAATAATGCTATTGTCTCTCTCTCTCTCTCTCTCTCTCTCTCTCTCTCTCTCTCTCTCTCTCTCTCTCTCTCTCTCTCTCTCCTTAGCAAGTATTTATAAATTCTGCTGACCTCCGTTTATTTGAAAAAATGCTTTTATGCCTGCTTTTATGCCAGCTTTTATCTCTCTCTCTCTCTCTCTCTCTCTCTCTCTCTCTCTCTCTCTCTCTCTCTCTCTCTCTTACAGTTTTTATAGTCACCTCCATTTATTTGAAATAATGCTTTTGTGCCTGCGTCTCTCTCTCTCTCTCTCTCTCTCTCTCTCTCTCTCTCTCTCTCTCTCTCTCTCTCTCTCTCTCACCATACAGTTTTTATAGTCCCCGCAACACACATAAGCAATGCTGACCACGTGAACAGCACGATGCCTTGTCGCCACGGAAACGAGATACGTTGCTTTACAACACACCTCCGCCTATAAACATATATATGAGCCGTACTTTTCTCTCCTGGCCATAAACTTTATATGGGTTACACCGTGTGCACCTCCGTCTTCATTTTATGTCAAGCGTATAATACATATATTATATATAAATAAATTATATATAGCCTACATATATATAAACATATATATAATATATATCCAGTTCATATATATATATATATATATATATATATATATATATATATATATATATATATATATATATATATACACACACATTATGTTAAATGCCATTGTACCTCTGTTGAACTGAACAACGAATCGGATATCTGGTCGTAAGTCAACTTTTGTTGATTGCATGGGGGCCTTTTGACTTAGTAGCCTGATCCCAACACGAACTGCAGAGAAACTTAAGTCCAGCAACTTCAAGGGCCATCCCACTCACCGGAAAAGGTACATGATGAAAAATAAAATTGGTGTGCTTTTATTTGTACTTGGAACCACTCTAGCTGGAAAATCACCGTTTCCATCACTTTATAAAAATGTCTACATAGGAACTTTGGTTTCAGCAACCCTCTGACACCAAAATATAATTTGTGTGGGATTATATTTGGAAAAATCCTATTATGCTGGTTGGAACCGTGAGCAGAATTCGGTTTATATATGGAAGTACCGTTGTTTTGTGCTAAATGCTTGTGAGGAAGTCTTACAATTACCGTTGTTTTGTGTTAAATGCTTGTGAGGAAGTCTTGCAGTTACTGTTGTTTTGTGTTAATGCTTGTGAGGAAGTCTTACAATGCGTGTGAGGAAGTCTTACAGTTACTGCTGTTTTGTGTTAAATGCTTGTGAGGAAGTCTTACAATTACTGTTGTTTTGTGTTAATGCTTGTGAGGAAGTCTTACAGTGCTTGAGAGGAAGTCTTACAATTACTGCTGTTTTGTGTTAAATGCTTGTGAGGAAGCCTTACAATTACTGTGGTTTTGTGTTAAACGCTTGTGAGGAAGTCTTACAATTACTGTTGTTTTGTGTTAATGCTTGTGAGGAAGTCTTACAATTACTGTTGTTTTGTGTTAATGCTTCTGAGGAAGTCTTACAATTACTGCTGTTTTGTGTTAAATGCTTGTGAGGAAGCCTTACAATTACTGCTGTTTTGTGTTAAATGCTTGTGAGGAAGTCTTACAATTACTGTGGTTTGTGTTAAATGCTTGTGAGGAAGTCTTACAATTACTGTTGTTTTGTGTTAAATGCTTGTGAGGAAGTCTTACAATTACTGTGGTTTTGTATAAAATGCTTGTGAGGAAGTCTTGCAATTACTGTGGTTTTGTGTTAAATGCTTGTGAGGAAGTCTTACAATTACTGTGGTTCTATGTTAAATGCTTGTGAGGAAGTCATACAATTACTGTGGCTTTGTGTTAAATGCTTGTGAGGAAGTCTTACAATTACTGTGGTTTTGTGTTAAATGCTTGTGAGGAAGTCTTACAATTGCTGTGGTTTTGTGTTAAATGCTTGTGAAGAAGCCTTACAATTACTGCTGTTTTGTGTTAAATGCTTGTGAGGAAGTCTTACAATTACTGTGGTTTTGTGTTAAATGCTTGTGAGGAAGTCTTACAATTACTGTGCTTTTGTGTTAAATGCTTGTGAGGAAGTCTTACAATTGCTGTGGTTTTGTGTTAAATGCTTGTGAGAAAGTCTTACACTTACTGTGGTTTTGTGTTAAATGTTTGTGAGGAAGTCTTACAATTACTGTGGCTTTGTGTTAAATGCTTGTGAGGAAGTCTTACAATTACTGTGGTTTTGTGTTAAATGCTTGTGAAGAAGCCTTACAATTACTGCTGTTTTGTGTTAAATGCTTGTGAGGAAGTCTTACAATTACTGTGGTTTTGTGTTAAATGCTTGTGAGGAAGTCTTACAATTACTGTGGTTTTGTGTTAAATGCTTGTGAGGAAGTCTTACAATTACTGTGGTTTTGTGTTAAATGCTTGTGAAGAAGCCTTACAATTACTGCTGTTTTGTGTTAAATGCTTGTGAAGAAGTCTTACAACTTACTGTGGTTTTGTGTTAAATGCTTGTAGGAAGTCTTACAATTACTGTGGTTTTGTGTTAAATGCTTGTGAGGAAGTCTTACAATTACTGTGGTTTTGTGTTAAATGCTTGTGAGGAAGTCTTACAATTGCTGTGGGTTTGTGTTAAATGCTTGTGAGGAAGTCTTACAGTTACTGTGGTTTTGTGTTTGTGTTAAATGCTTGTGAGGTAGTCTTATTATTTTTGTGCGGAATGTTGATCGGAACGACTGGAAGCAGTGGCATTCCATCAGCAGCAGAATCTGTTTTAATATAATTTTATGCTGGACAATTCCCCGAATTGGCCCGTATTTCCTGTTGATGCCTACATCCGTAATTTAGTATTCTTTCATTCATAGGCTTAATGCGCGAATATTTTACCTGCCTTCGCAGTAGAATCCTATTTGTATGCCGTGTGTAACGAGCTGTACAGGTTTTTATTTAGCTTAGAATGGGGGAAAAAAAGCTGTTTCACCTCGATTGGGTTTTGATTTGTAAAGAACAGTCCCAGTGACGCTTATGACGTCACAGCACGGCGAGATTGCCTCTTTTTTTTCCCCTCTGTCGGATTATATATACAACTGAAGGACTTTTTCTTTATCAGATAATGTAAACAACGATGGCAGAAGATGATCCGTTATTCTCCTCCCCTCTGCCGTTCCTCTTCAGTCCTGTATTCAAATTAAATTAATTTCCACAGTTTTCGTCTTTTGTACTTTCCTTTTTCAGATTTGGACGTTCTGTTTTGCTGAAACAGTGCTATGCAATTTCAAGGATTTTTAGCTGCTTTCATTGCTATGCTTGCTCATTGATATAATAATAATAATAATAATAATAATAATAATAATAATAATAATAATAATAATAATAATAATAATAACTGTCTGTGTAAGGTAGTAGGCAAGGCACTCCTTGTTAGGAAATGCTTCAGTTATCGAAAAAGCGAATACCATCATTCAAGGAGATCTCTGCAAATA
>NC_089756.1:27380517-27410517 GCF_040412425.1 Macrobrachium rosenbergii | reverse complement strand
GGTAGGCCTGCCTTATGGAGAGAAGAATATTATACAAAAAAGGGAACACGGAATCAAGAAGAGAATTAATGTTGCCGTTGGCGTGTTGATGAGCTCTTGGAAAACCATACGAATTCGATTTTGTCTATTTACGCGAAGGGACTTGAAGTAATTAAAAATTAGCCATTACCTAATATTTCCTTTCAAAGGTTAGTTGGCGTAGACGAATATGAATACCTTGAATTTAATTTTCACAAACATTAAAAATCATATAACCTTCTGGTCTTCAGGAGGCAAGCTATCGCCCCATTTGGGAATAATGCCCACTCGTTTTCTCTTTACCTTTCTTACCGTTGTTCTCTTCGGGCCATGAAGTTGGTACCATCCTGATAAAACTCAAAATGCACTTGGTCCCAGCCTCTGTCATGATTAAGCTCGTCCCGAAGCAGATGCAGGTATGCGAAATATCCGTCATCTTCGAGGCTTTTGCTTATAAGATGGCGTTCCTGTTGTCAGGGATTTGTCTGTATCTTCACCTCCCTTTCCTCAAACACAACGCTTGCCCGAAGGAAAGGTAGGAGGGGTAACAACAAGGAGGGGCAGACGGGATGGGAAGGAGGACAGTGGGGGGCGGGGGCCAGGGGATAAGAGTTGCACAGCTGAGGTCCTATGTACAGCTAGCTGAAATGGACAAAGGTGTGGCCCTAGATATGTGGGGATTGGTCTTGGTCTGAGAGAGAGAGAGAGAGAGAGAGAGAGAGAGAGAGAGAGAGAGAGAGAGAGAGAGATTGGAAGACACAAGGTATTGTCTGTGAGAGAAAAATGTTGAAGAATGGAAAGAAGAAGAATGCCAGGTCTGAGGACGTCGGAAGGTGGGTTTGCGTGGCCAGAGGAAATGGGTTGCTTGCCCGCTAGAAGAAGAAGAAGAAGAGGAAAGAAGAAAGAAAGAAAGGAAGGGTCGTATGTCAGGGAGCATCAAGATGCAGATGGAAAAGAAGAAGCAGAAATCGACTCGTAAGTCTTTTAGTACCAACAGGGATGTGCGAAGTGAAGAATGGTGAAACAAAAGCACTCACCTTCAGCGGTAACAAAAGACGAAAAATGCTGTGGCATATAAAAAAGAAAACAACGACAAAAACAGTTGATATCGAGAGGTATCTAGGTAGCGGGAAAAGGATCTAAGCACTTAAATTATTGTGTATAAGGCCAAAATAACATGTGACAAAAACCTAGTTGTGAAGAAGTACCCAAATTGTAATGAGCGAGAAAGTAGTTGGTAAAATAAAAGGTCTAAAAAGGCAGTCTGTAATAGCAAGTTTCTGAAGCCCGAATTTTAAGCATTTGCTGAGAAATAAGTTGAATAAAGTGAGCGACACACAATAACACACACACACACACACACACACAAAACTACATCAACAGCCTGAAAGATAAGAAGTACGTCAGTACGTACCTAAGATGGCGGAGAAAGCAGAGGCGAAGCAGCGCCGAGAGAAAACTTAAATTGAAGTACAAAAACCACTACAACAACGCCAGCCATAACAACATACTTTCTCGGAAGTACCTGGACGGTACAGAAAGGGTAGGAGGTGAAGCAGGCACTGGAAGAAAGGGTAAAGTGGCCTCAGGTAGAAGAACTCTTAGTATATATATATATATGGCCGTGAGTGGACGAGATTCTTCCTGAAACTTCCATTTTTATCTCTGTCGTTTCAGCTCAAGGAAGCCTTTTGTGTTTTGTGAAGTGTGTAGGTGTTTTGGTGCCTGTGAGTGAGTAGCTTGCTGCGAGAGAGAGAGAGAGAGAGAAATGCCATTCTCACGTATTTGGGTTTCCGTAAGACCAACGACCAGTGGAAACAAAAGTAGCAGCGAAGAAGACACAGACATACATATATTTATGTATGTATGTATACATCAGACCCTCCATTTAAAGTTGTTCAAATATTAATTACGGTTTTTTGATTGATCACTGATAAACTATAATCGCAGGTACGCGTTAATTGACTTGTATCCTTAAGTAGTGGTAAAGAAGACTTTTAAGTCTAGTTCATTGGCTTATGAAAAACAAAGCAAGACAAATTTTGGAATGGTAAGAATTGAAGATGCAACCGCATTAACCTCGAGTTCGCAATTTCCACTTCGTATGTTTTTTTTTTTTTCAATTTTTATTCAGTAGATGAAACCTGAAATTCAAGCTTCCAAAGATTATTATTATTATTATTATTATTATTATTTCTGTAAATGAAACCTATTCACATGGAACGAGCACACCAAAGGGGCCATTGACTTGAAATGCAAGCTTCCCAAGAATGTTGGCTTCAATCTCCCACCGCAGACCCCACACTGCGGCAGTAATTGATCTTGATACGGAGCCAGTGACTTTTCATCGCCCTGGGGGAGACGCGAATCCGCGACATGTGAGTGGCATGCCACGGCACTGACCACTATACCAGCTACCAGCATGGGGTTAAGTCAGTGTTTCTTGATTAATAAAGACTCCGAAGTTTTGTGGGTGGCTTGTAGTATAATTATTCATGTCCAGAAATGTACTTTCTCATGTTAACCTAACTTACATGTATGGTATTTTGACCTTGACTTTGACCTTGACTCAAGGTCATATTGTTTGGTTCAAGATCAGCCTGACGTTAGGAAAGACATTTGCTCTCTGATCAGTTTCTGCGTGGGTGCGTGAGAGCTTGGCCGTTAGATACTCGTATCAGCTGTAATCTACAACTTAAATTCTCGTAGTTACCTTTTTTTCTGCTCAAAATTTCAAATAGTGTCTAATATCCCCTTTCAGTTGAATTCGACAAACAGGATATTTTTAGGAGCGCATTACGACGGTTCAAAGAAAGGACTTTTGTAACCGTATTGGGAAATCGAACCAGGCTCAATGGTTTTCTCAGCAACTCTTGACATTGCGGGATCGGGGAATATTCTAATCAGTCATTTTTTTATTTTTTTTCGTTCGTTTTTTTTATTTACTTCAATAAATTAAAGGTGTGACGAGATTTTACCAAAGTCGTTTTGCCTAATTATACTTATAGGTTTATAAATTTTATATATATGTATGTATATATATATATATATATATATATATATATATATATATATGTATGTATATATATATTTTTATATATATATATATGTATATGTACATATATATATATTTTTATATATACATATATGTATATGTATATATATATAGTTATATATATATATATATATATATATATATATATATATATATATATATATATATAAATATATATATATATATTTATATATATACTATATATATTATATATATAAATATATATATATATATATATATATATATATATATATATATATATATATATATATATATATATATATGTATGTGTGTGTGTGTGTGTGTGTGTGTGTGTGTGTACTTCATATATGTGTGTGTGTGTGTTGGGAGGGTTTTCTTTGTGGTAAATAGTTTTAAAATTTTCCTCCTCGTTCATATTCGTTAGCGTCATGCGTGAAATGAGATTCACTTTCCTAATATGCATCTTATTCTCCTCATTAAAATATCTGTGTTTAGCGAACGAAATATCTTCAGTTATTTATGCCTCGCCGAGACATTCTTATTTTGTTACAAAACTCGAGGAAAGTGCAAACTTGGGCAGCTTAATATATTATTGAACCGAGGAGACGGAGCCTTTTCACAAATCTTTTCATTGTCCTCCAAGAGAGGAGGTTAAAGAAGAAGAGCCTCGACTCCTCCTCCTCCTCCTCTTCCTCCTCCTCCTCCTCCTCCTCTTCTTCTTCTTCTTCTTCTTCTTCTTCTTCTTCGTCCTCCCGGCGGCATCAAAAGGAGCCAAGAGTAAATTACCCTGAGGTAACTTTTACGGCGGAGTAAAGCCAAGCGTCTGGAGACAGACAGACAGGCCGCGCGGAGGTAGCGGCCGCCACGACCTTTCCATATTTCATGTTTATCCTCAAATAGCCTTGATTTTATGATGTCGAGGCGATGTAGTTTATGATTTCTCCTCTTGTTGTGCGCTCGCATTTTTCCTCGGCGCAAGATGGTGCCTCGAGATCACGGGATTTTCTGAGGGGACAGAATTGCTGAGTAATAGAAGGTAAGCGGAGGTATTGCAGAGGTCACGGTGAGGTGGCTTTCACTCCCCCCGTTATTTTTAAACAGGACAAGGATTCACACCCAAATGGAACGGACCACAAAGGCCGTCAACCCCGTAGGGGGGTAGTGCCGTCAGTGCCCCCTCTTGCGGTGCACTGTAGGCATTACTTAAGATTCTTTGCAGCGTGCCTTCAGCCCCTAGCTGCAACCCCTTTCATTCCTTTCAATTTACCTCTTTTCATATTCTCTTTCTTCCATCTTACTTTCCACTCTCTCCCAACAATTGATTCTTAGTCCAACTGCTTTGAGGTTTTCCTCCTGTTACACCTTTCAAACCTTTTATTGTCGATTTCCGTCTCGGCGCTGAGTGACCCCACAGGTCCCAGCGCTTGGCCTTTGGCCTTTGGGGCCTAAATCCTATATTCATTTCAATTCAATTCAATTCAGTTCCATTCAATGAAGGCCATTAACTTGCTAAGCAAACTCTCGCCAAAGACAATGCCGTTGTATGAAAACGGAGCGCATGAGAAATGGCAGACATTAAGGCAATTGTGCATGGCGCTTTATAAATGCATTGAAGCCTTTCTTAAATTTATGAGCCTTATGTTTTACGGACTTCTGTGTCGTCGTTGTTTGTTCCAGTTTTTCGTTTTCCATGTTTATTTTGTCACTGTTCTCGCTTTTCGACCCTTGGCCAATATATTATACAAGCTGATGACTTTTGAGATTTGTTCTGGACGGATGATTAATCAGTTTGAATTGAGATAAAATAACTAACGGTCTTGTTTGCTTAGTGTTAAAGTTAAAGTCCTCCTGGGCCTCTGTAGGCTCATAGGGCAGGCGTTGATCTCTTGTTTCTTAGGCCATGTGGCCAGTGTGTCGCTAGGCCCACTGTTTAACTCCCCATCCTGGGGGCTGGTACCTATTCTCCTACTGAACCTCTCGGTTTTTTTCGGACCATTAGGTTGATGGGCTACCGGATTTGTGCAGTGGCTCAATCTGAGCCATCAGTGAGCGGCGGGAATTGAACCCCGGCCGTCTCGACTGGTAGCCAAGAATCATACCACTGCACCACCACGGCTTAATGTGTACGAGAAATATTTTTACGAACATTAACAGGAGAATAATCTTCATAAACTAAAATCATAGATTGAAAAAAATATTTCAAGTGAAAATTTCTTTCGGCGTTACTAAAGGGGTAGTGAGAAGTTTTCATGCTTGGTAATCCCCACTCTTCTTCTTGCTCCCTTTTCGGGTTCCTTTGGTCTAGCGCAGTGGGTCTCAACCTTTTTTTGGCCTAAGCAACCCTTTACCATATGTCAGAATGTCATTCTCCCCCTCTTTCCAAAATTATCTGCCTTGCAACAAAATACTGACACAAACACACAGGCTAGCAGAGAGAAAGCCCAGTGTGACTTCTCAGTGGTGCGGACCGATGCACACTTCGTTTTGTGTGGTCTTAGAGCCAGTTTGAGCCTGCCAATCTGTGGTCACAATTCTTCCCTGAAACTCTGAAATTCCCCCCTAGCGGGGAATTCCCCCCTGGTTGAGAACCACTGGTCTAGGGGGATGCTGAAAGAATTTAGGTTGCAGTCTTTTATTTCTCACAGATAGATAGACATAATTCTTTAATAAGATGTAAAAAATATGGATAATAAATGATAATCTAAGGTTATATAGATGACTGAAAAGAAGGGAAACGAACAGAAAATGTAAAAACTCGGAATAAAGGTAAAAACGTGCGGGAGAGTATTAAAATGAGCTTATACTTTTTTTTAACTTCCATCGCATGTTCCACCTTCACAGACCTCGAACTTCTGATTTCGTCTGAAAGTGATCCAGATGGTTGTGGGAAGGGTTCCAGTTGCTAAAGTTGCCTGAGGCCTAGAGAGAGAGAGAGAGAGAGAGAGAGAGAGAGAGAGAGGTGGTAGGAAGATGTGGTTTGTTTAGTTGTCGAAATATGAATGATGTCTAGAATGATTTCCAGGGAGAGAGAGAGAGAGAGAGAGGTGGGAGGTAGATGCAGCTTCTTAATTTTGTCACGAACCGACTTAGAGTTTGTTAAAAACGATATCTGTCTGACACAGAGAGAGAGAGGGGGGTGGTAGGAAGATGTGGTTTGTCTAATTATCGAAATACGAATTATGTCTAGAATGATTTCCAGGAGAGAGAGAGAGAGAGAGAGAGAGAGAGAGAGAGAGAGAGAGAGAGAGAGAGAGAGGGGGGAGGTAGATGCAGCATCTTAATTTTGTCACGAACCGACTTATACTTTGTTAACAACGATATCTGTCTGACAGAGAGAGAGAAAGAGAGAGAGACGATGGTTAATTTTGTAGGCTTGGTTTTTAGCCGCATGTTTTATGACTAAGACTTGATATATTCAGAAAGAGAGAGAGAGAGAGAGAGAGAAACAAACGGCGTTTATATTTGCGTAAAAAAAATGTATGACACAATCATCCTAGGTATATCCGAGTAGGCGTAACAGGATTTCTTGTATTCCCCTTTTGATCCAGAAGCGTTTCCCATTTATATCGTGGCCTGCTGGCAAACCACCTTCACCTTCCCTCTCATCAACATATGATCCGAAATTTATGTCTTTCTTTGGGGACGAACGGCAGTAATTTGTGTTCTCTTTCTGCGCGAGCGCGAGATAAGACGAATTCTTTTTATGTACTTCTTGTGTCCCGATGATGTTTTTGCCTTTGAACAAATGAGGGTTTTAATCTCTCGACCTTGTTCTCTTGTTCCACGTGACTGTGAAAGTGCTTAGAAAGATAATAATAATAATAATAATAATAATAATAATAATAATAATAATAATAATAATAATAATAATGATAATAATAATAATGCGTTCGAAAAAACACCTTTGCTGACTATAAAAGGTCTTTATGTAACCTCCATATATGCAGGATATTTATAGCCATATTATAGTCAAAAGGTTTTTCAGAATTCTTGGATAAGTATGGACATGGACGATAATAATAATAATAATATATGAAGGGAGTAGACCCTCTTTTAATCAGGTCTTATTAAAAAGGATGGCTGTATTATGCGAATTTATCTTATATATAATAATAATAATAATAATACTGCAAAACAAGATCGCAAGACAGAACACTCCATTACCACGATACGGGAGCCTCTCTCTCTCTCTCTCTCTCTCTCTCTCTCTCTCTCTCTCTCTCTTAATTCCTTGTAGGTACATTCTCCGTTTGAACCTAAATTGGGGTTGCAGTTTCTCGACCGAATTCCTTTTGTTTCTGCCGAGGTGAAAACATATTTGGACCAAAGATTAAAAAAAATTTAGCCGGGTGTGTGTTTGACAAGGGCCTGTGACTCGGCGTGGGAGAAGACGTCACATAGATAGAGAGAACTTGTTTCTGTGTAGTTTTTAGGTCAGCTAAAGGTAGGCTTTATATATCTCTATATATATATATATATATATATATATATATATATATATATATATATATATATATATATATGTATATATATATATAGATAGATAGATAGATAGACAGACATATATATATATATATATATATATATATATATATATATATATATATATATATATATATATATATATATACGCACACACTTTCATACATATATAATTCTATAATCCTTTACAATGCTCTCACATACAACAAGAATGGAAGGTTCTTGTTTTTATGTTATATGTCCTTCGTATTTTACAGAAACCAATGGATGGTATCATAATTTTTTATATATATAATATAAACACAAATTATATATATATATGTATCTATATATATACCTATATTATATATAGAATATATATATATATATATATATATATATATATATATATATATATATATATATATATATGATATTTTCCATTGGTTTGTGTAAAATACGAAGACCATGTAACATACAAACAAGAACGATCCATTCTTTGTTGATGGTGCAGTAGAGCGTTGCAAATGATTACAGGCTTTATTTTATTATAGATTTCGTGTTACGGACCAGCGAGTCCAAATCACTCGCAATATGTGAAAATTGTTGGAGCATGAAATGGTTTTTTCAGTTTAATGATTTTCCTGTATGATAATGATTTGACTTATTTGGGCAAAATGCCTTCATTACTTTGTGGCGAGAGGCACGTGGCAGCTGAAGTATGCTAATGGGGATGCCCTGTTTCAAGTCGTTCAGAATGTGCAAGCTATTATTTAGGTAGTTGCTAATTTCTGTGCTTTTTAGTTTTCTGGAAGAGAAAACTGTTGTGCTGGCTTTGTCTGTCCGTCCGCACCTTATTCTGTCCGCGCTTTTTCTGTCCGCCCTCAGATCTTCAAAACTACTGAGGCTAGTGCTGCAAATTGTTATGTTGATCAACCACCCTCCAATCATCAAACACACCAAATTGCAACCCTCTAGCCTCGGTAGCTTTTCATTTTATTTAAGGTTAAAGTTAGCCATAATCGTGCTTCTGGCAACAATATAGGATAGGCCACCACCGAGCCGTGATTAAAGTTTCCTGGGCCGCGACTCATACAGCATTATACCGAGACCACCGAAAGACAGATCTGTTTTCGGTGTCATCGATTATACTCTGTAGCGGCTGTACAGAAAACTCGATTGCTCCGAAAATGCTTCGGCGCACTATCTGCTTCTTTCAATAAGGTGTGGATGATTATTAGGTGGCAGCCTTAGAGTGATTCGTGCAATGGAACAAGTTAATTTTATTTCATCCTATTTATCAAGTATAGAAATCAAGACTTTTGAAGTCAGAACATCCCAAAATAAAGCTACCTTGCTATAAAGGTGTGTAAATGGACCGCAAGTTATGTGGTTCAGGAATTAGCCTACAGTCGAAGATAGGGAATTCCGCATTCTGGTAAGATTTTTGGAAGAGAGGGAATTCCGCATTCTGGTAAGATTTTTGGAAGAAAGGGAATTCCGCGTTCTGGAGAGAGATTTTTGGGAGAGAGGGAATTCCGCATTCTGGAAAGATTTTTGGAAGAGAGGGAATTTCGCATTCTGGAAAGATTTTTGGAAGATAGGGAATTCCGCATTCTGGAAAGATTTTTGGAAGAGGGAATTCCCCATTCTGGTAAGATTTTTGGAAGAAGGGAATTCCGCGTTCTGGAGAGAGATTTTTGGGAGAGAGGGAACTCCGCATTCTGGTAAGATTTTTGGAAGAAAGGGAATACCTCGTTCTGAAAAGATTTTTGGAAGATAGGGAATTCCGCATCCTGGAAAGATTTTTGTAAGAGAGGGAATTCCGCATTCTGGAAAGATTTTTGGAAGAGAGGGAATTCCGCATTCAGGAAAGATGTTTGGAAGAGAGGGAATTCCGCATTCTAGAAAGACTTTTGTAAGAGAGGGAATTCCGCATTCTGGAAAGATATTTGGAAGAGAGGGAATTCCGCATTCTGGAAAGATATTTGTAAGAGAGGGAATTCCGCACTCTGGAAAGATTTTTGCCTCCCGCAGAGTATCTGCCGTGCCAGGATTCATGTCAGTACAATCTTACTTCCGTCCTCATTTTGAGCCTAAAGGATTCACAAAACGTTTTCAGCGCTATTGCTGTTGGTAATATTGATAAAAAAAAAGTGCCAAAAACGATTGTAATCATGGAAATTTCACATCTACAGTAGAGAAACTTTCATGTCCAAGCACAAACACAGACCTTCTTAAATTAGAGATTTTTTTTAAATCTCACAGGAAAGATTCTGAAAGGAAATATTTGGAAACGAAATTTTGTAGGAAGGGGAATGGCTCTACGTTTTTACCGGAATGCTACCTTTCCAGTCTTGTTGCTGATAAAAAAATATCCTTTTTAACTACCACACATTAAAAGCTTACAAATGCGCATATTCCATTTCCAATTATCTGTTTATATACGTAAACGATATATATATATATATATATATATATATATATATATATATATATATATATATATATATATATATATATATATATATATTATATATATATATATATATATACATACACATATGTATGTATGTATAGATATATATGCACACATATATATAGGTACATATGCATATATATATATAATATATATATGTATATATATATAAATGTGTCTACATGCACATATAAATACATATGTATATAAACAGCATATACGTATACATATGTATATATGCATAAATATATGTATATATGTATATACCTTTTTGGTATTGTTGCAGAGGACTTATCCATTCGGCTGTCAAACCCAAAAGGTATACGTTTGAATCCTGGCCGGGTACACAGGCCTATTTCATTGTGTGTGTGTTATTCCCAAAGTAGTGATATATATATGTGTGTATGTATACTGTATATATATATATATATATATATATATATATATATATATATATATATATATATATATATAATATCTATATAGATATGTATATGTGTATGTGTGTGTGTTTTGTCCCGTGTGTTTCGACCCTCCATAGTGGATCATCAGTCAGGTACTAAATTTACTACGTACATCGAAAGGTAAATGGAAATCATGACATCAAGACCAGCGTCAAAATCACAACCTTTTGCAGTTTAATGACATTTCAAGTGAGTGGACTGAGCTCTCTCTCTCTCTCTCTCTCTCTCTCTCTCTCTCTCTCTCTCTCTCTCTCTCTCGAATGCTTGTTTACGATTTCATCATGCTCGTTAAAGCTGTGTTCTTTGAAATGTTACTGAACTATGTACAATTTTGCTTTTATTAATCCAGTGGTAGATCGGGGAAGTAAAACCTGTAGACGATACATGATTAAACAACACACAATTATATATATATATATATATATATATATATATATATATATATATATATATATATATATATATATATGTATGTATGTATGTATGTATATGTATATATGTATATGTACTGTATATGTATGTATGTAATTCAGTGCCATTTTCCTCCGTATCCAACCCGAAAAGTTCCGATGAGATACTGTTATCATCTATAACATCCTCTGGGTGGAAGTTATTCCTAAGGTACACTTAATTCTATACTGGAGGCCATTTGTGGCTTTATTTTTTTAATATATATATATATATATATATATATATATATATATTATATATATATATATATATTGTACAACGCTGTCATGAACTGTACATGAAAAATTTCTGTTTGCACAAAAGAATTTTTTTTTTGGTAATGATTAGAATATCAATTGAAATATGAATTCATTTTTAAGTAATAATGTCTTGATCGAATCTCCCAGTGCAAAGGAACCCGGGCAGCGTTGTTTGTAATACCATCACTGGGATGTTTAATGACCACACTTGCATGTTAATAGGATAGTTAAACAGTTTAGATTGGAGGTGGTTTCTTCTTGAGATTCCACGACTGTTTACGTGCTTCTGATACGCTCTCCGATGCTTGCAGGCGATTGGGTGGCCTCGCCCTGTTTTGATTATCGACTCAAAACGTCTTTTGTGATGCTTTGTGTCTTTTTGTGTATTTAATGTTCTCTTTGATTGCTTGGAGTAAGTGGGACCTTTCAACTCCAAGCTTTTTATATTAACCTCTAAAGCCTTCTTGTTTTTTTGATACGCTTACTAATCACTTGAAGTGATTGGATGGTCCTTACCTGCCGTTTAATGGAAACGTAATTTTTGGAGTTAGTGTTAATTTTGTTTTCTCAGTGTTAGTTATATTTTTTTCGTATGTTGATAGAAAAAGGGCTAGTATTTAGATAACGTGAGTTTTTCTTTCCTTAATGCACGTTTTGAGCTTCAGATTACGATTCATGGTTTTGGTATTAGCTCAAAACGCCCTATTTTAATAAAAGTTCGATCTCATATATTTTCGAAAACGCTGAATTTTTACACCCATCCCATGGCAGTATTCAAGTTCGTTCCGAAGCTGTCATGATTTTCGTTAGTCTCGATTTATTATAATAAAACGGAAATATGCTCTTTCGTTTATGAGAGGATCCTCATTGAAAACTTTAAAAGAATTGGCAGCGTTATTATTGACACGGCTGTTCTGTATCTAGTGGTGGGGTTCGGTGCAAAGGATGGATATGTTGAAATTATGATAGGCTGTGATAGATAGCGTCATTTAATAAACTGCTTTGTCTCGAAATGTGTAAACACGTCATTACCAATTGTCATTCCTGCTATTCCCTAAAATAAACAAGTAAAAAATGCGTCGAAGTTTCTTCGGCGCAATCGAGTTTTCTGTACAGCCGCTACAGCGTATAATCAAGGCCACCGAAAATAGATCTATCTTTTGGTGGTCTGGGTATAATGTCTGTATGAGTCGCGGCCCATGAAACTTTAACCAGTGCCCGGTGGTGGCCTATCTTATGTCGTTGCCAGAAGCACGATTATGGCTAAATAGAATAAAAACTACTGAGGCTAGAGACCTGCAATTTGGTACGTTTGAAGTTTAGAGGGTGGATGATCAACATAACAATTTGCAGCCCTCTAGCCTCAGTAGTTTTTAAGATCTGAGGGCGGACAGAATAAAAAAAGTGCGGACAGATGGACAAAGCCGGCACAATAGTTTTATTTTACAGAAAACTAAAATGGAGGTTTGGTTTATGGGTCAAATCTTCCTCTGTTTCTCTTGGTGTCAAAGCATCCTTCATGCTTGTGGACGAATGACAAATCTTTGCATGCTTCGCAAACACTGTGTAAATAACTGCAGTGTCCTCGAACTAGCAAGAAGAGAACCTCAATCACCTATAAAATAGACGCATGATGCCCGCAGGTCGTAATATTGTGGAGAAGGCCAAGTTGCAAAGTGATTAAACTCAAGTTCGGGAGAACTTAACGGAAGACTTGATCAAAATTTTAGCAAAGCCTCGGTTACACTCGAAGTATACATTGAACGTCTTAAATTTGTGCACAATTTTGGGATTCAATCACGCGTGTCGTATCAGAAAATAAGGGTTTGCACAAAAGTCTCTTGTGCCTTTCTCAAAACTTTGTTTCGTGCATTGTTTAAACAATAGAATTAAAAATTATAGGTAATATTGAAATGAATATTTACCTTGTTCTTTTCCTGTTATTGTTTAAACTCTATTTTAAGCAAATTTGAAACGAAGTAATTTACATGGGTCTGCAAATAAGGTGCAAAATTCATAATTCAAAATTGTATCATACCGAAAATTAATTGCAAATTGCAAGCCCCCTTGGCTTATCAAAAGTGTAGTTTAATTTTTCTGTCATTTCTATCTTTATTAGGACTTTCTCTCGGCCATAAAACCCTATAAGTCTAATTTGTTTAGGGTTAAATCATTCGTGTTTTAACGAAGATAAGATACAAATTCGAAAATTCTCCTAATGCGCTCTCGAAATCGTCTGTCTTTTTTTTTTTTTTTAAGTTAATTTCCATGTTTGTTTTCGAAGTAACTCTGCTGGCCCTCTCACAAACCACTTCTTGTTTGTCAGTATTTATTGTTTTCTTGAAAACTCTGTCCGCAGTGTCATTACTTTGCTTTTAATCAATACTTCTTTAATTTACGAGAGAATATTTATCATTGCTGGTTTGAAATTCCCCTGCATTTTCGCGGAATTTTCTTGATGGCAGGATGTTAATCACAGGCGCCTTTTCCTGGATTTATAGGGTCGTTTTGGAAAGACAAATGTGAGGGAGAAACTTTCGCTGATGACGCAAGAGTTTGAAAGACAGGGCCAGGTTTTTTCCCCGTTTTGGGGGGTGGGTGGGTATCGCCGTCAGTGCACCTCATGCGGTGCACTGTAGGCATTACTTAAGGTTCTTTGCAGCGTGCCTTAGGCTCCTAGCTGCATCCCCTTTCGTTTCTTTTCTGTACCTTCTCTCATATTCTCTTTCTACCATCTTACTTTCCACCCTCTCCTAACAGTTATTTCATAGTGCAACTGCGAGATTTTCCTCCTGTTACGCCTTTAAAAGACTTTTTACTGTCAGTGTCCGTTTCAGCGCTGAATGACCTCATAGATCCCAGTGCTTGACCTTTGGCCTAAATTCTGTATTCTGTTCAAATATACTATATTTATTATTGGATTTTCTTCTAAAATTTCAGTTTCAGTCTTTTATTGGATTAGGAAATGGCTTGATTCCTGTCAGTCTGGGTGATTTGTAATGGTTTGATTGCTGCCAGTTTAATTGTCCTTTAATTATTTGATTGTATTGTAGTTAATTGCTGTGAGAAAACTTATATGACCATCGTCACGTAATGTGATAAGGAATCTTTGTCAAGTAACAATCAGTTATGTGATCCTCGTCAGTTACTCTGACCCGAAATTGTTTGACTTCTACCAAGTTAAGTGACTTGGAATTGATGCCTGTCAGTTACTGACTTTGAATTATTTGGCATCTGTGAGTATGGCCTGCCATTATTCAATTTACGTCAAATAATCCACCATGAATTATTTGACATCTGTTAGTATGGCCTGCCATTATTTAATTTCCGTCAAATAATCCACCATAAATTATTTGACATCTGTTAGTATGGCCTGCCATTATTTAATTTCCGTCAAATAATCCACCATGAATTATTTGGCATCTGTTAGTATGGCCTGCCATTATTTAATTTCCGTCCAATAATCCACAGTGAAATGCTTTGATTCCTGTTAATTGTTGTATCTTGCGAACTGTAGTCGTAACAAGTGCCCGAAGGACCGATAAATAAAAGGCTTTGAACAGCCATACAAAAGGTCTCGAAGGTCAGTTATAACGAGGCCGCAAGTGGCCACAAAACAAAAGCCTTACCATGGAAAGAAAGTCCTCCCAAGACCATAAAAACAAAATCCTTGGAGGGGAGTTAAAACAACAGTTTTAATAGAAAGGTCTTAATTGGCCAACCAAGGCTTTCAGTGGCACAAAAGTGAGAAATACGCCTGCTCATTAACGTCTCGCTTTGTTATGTCTCTCTTTTTTTTTCTCTCTCTCTCCTTTCTACTACAGTAGTGTGCGGCTCACGGCTATCTCTTGTTCTTCCTGAAAACCAAACGTCTGAATGTGATCTCCGTAAGGCGGTAGCGCTCTCAGTACACCTCACGCGGTGCACTGTAGGCATTACTCGAGGTTCTTTGCAGCGTCCCTTCGGTCCCTAGCTGCAACCTCTCATTCCATTACTGTATAATTTCATGTATTCTTTCTTCCATCTTACTTTCACCCCTCTTGCAGTTGTTTCGCAGTGCAACTGCTTTGAGGTTTTCCTGTAACCTCTTGCTTTTAATTTTCCTTTCAGCGCTGAATGGCCTCATAGTTCCCAGCGTTTGGCCTTCGGCCTAAATTGTCTAAATGTGATGTGTTCATCTTTCTATCTTTTATATGTGGATCCCGAACTCTCTTCCTTCTTCCATTTGCCAGACTTATAGGCTCCCATCCTTCAAGATTTAGGTATGCAGCTTCCCTCTGGCATAAGGCTCACTCGACCTCCTCAGCCCACACCGTTGTTTTTGCTGTGTTTTCTTCGGATCTCGGCTAGAAAAGGTTTCGGGTAGCTCGTCCCATGGTTGTTCTCATACAGTGTAGGAGCTCTCTCTCTCTCTCTCTCTCTCTCTCTCTCTCTCTCTCTCTCTCTAGATCAGCGAAGAATTAAGTGAACTAGAATTCCAGTGATAGTAGAATTATTTCGAATGATCCTTGCAACGGAATTATGTCAGAAATACGTGTCTTTCTGGAGATTAGACAATTTATTGCTGTTTTGCTTCTCTGCCAAGGAAACTCATGTACGAACAAGCACACGTTAACAAACTAAAACACAAGCAAGCATACGAAAGCACACTAATACTCAAGCAATAATATACATGCTAACTTACACACGTGTGCATAATCAAGATTACAAAAGTAGTCTTACACTAGCAAACAAAGATTAGCACACTCGCTAACCAGGCATAGACAAGCAAACAAAGATTAGCACACTCGCTAACCAGGCATAGACAAGCAAACAAAGATTAGCACACTCGCTAACCAGGCATAGACAAGCAAACAAAGATTAGCACACTCGCTAACCAGGCATAGACAAGCAAACAAAGATTAGCACACTCGCGCTAACCAGGCATAGACAAGCAAACAAAGATTAGCACTCTCTCGCTAACCAGGCATAGACAAGCGAACAAAGATTAGCACACTCTCGCTAACCAGGCATAGACAGGCAAACAAAGATTAGCACTCTCTCGCTAACCAGGCATAGACAAGCAAACAAAGATTAGCACTCTCTCGCTAACCAGGCATAGACAAGCAAACAAAGATTAGCACTCTCTCGCTAACCAGGCATAGACAAGCAAACAAAGATTAGCACACTCGCTAACCAGGCATAGACAAGCAAACAAAGATTAGCACACTCGCTAACCAGGCATAGACAAGCAAACAAAGATTAGCACTCTCTCGCTAACCAGGCATAGACAAGCAAACAAAGATTAGCACTCTCTCGCTAACCAGGCATAGACAAGCAAACAAAGATTAGCACACTCAAGCAACCAGGCATAGACAAGCAAACAAAGATTAGCACACTGCAACCAGGCATAACAAGCAAACAAGATTAGCACACTCGCTAACCAGGGCATAGACAAGCAAAACAAAGATTAGCACTCTCTCGCTAACCAGGCATAGACAAGCGAACAAAGATTAGCACACTCTCGCTAACCAGGCATAGACAGGCAAACAAAGATTAGCACTCTCTCGCTAACCAGGCATAGACAAGCAAACAAAGATTAGCACTCTCTCGCTAACCAAGCATAGACAAGCAAACAAAGATTAGCACTCTCTCGCTAACCAGGCATAGACAAGCAAACAAAGATTAGCACACTCTCGCTAACCAGGCATAGACAGGCAAACAAAGATTAGCACACTCTCGCTAACCAGGCATAGACAGGCAAACATAGATTACACTCTCGCTAACCAGGCATAGACAAGCAAACAAAAGATTAGCACTCTCGCTAACCAGGCATAGAGACAAGCAAACAAAGATTGCACACTCGCTAACCAGGCATAGACAAGCAAACAAAGATTAGCGCTCTCTCGCTAACCAGGCATAGACAGGCAAACAAAGATTAGCACTCTCTCGCTAACCAGGCATAGACAGGCAAACAAAGATTAGCACTCTCTCGCTAACCAGGCATAGACAAGCAAACAAAGATTAGCACACTCTCGCTAACCAGGCATAGACAAGCAAACAAAGATTAGCGCTCTCTCGCTAACCAAGCATAGACAAGCAAACAAAGATTAGCACTCTCTCGCTAACCAAGCATAGACAAGCAAACAAAGATTAGCACTCTCTCCTTTAACCAGGCATAAGCAAGCAAACAAGATTAGCACTCTCCTTCAACCAGGCATAGACAAGCAAACAAAGATTAGCACACTCTCGCTAACCAAGCATAGACAAGCAAACAAAGATTAACACTCTCTCGCTAACCAAGCATAGACAAGCAAACAAAGATTAGCACTCTCTCGCTAACCAGGCATAAGCAAGCAAACAAAGATTAGCACTCTCACGCTAACCAAGCATAGACAAGCAAACAAAGATTAGCACTCTCTCGCTAACCAAGCATAGACAAGCAAACAAAGATTAGCACACTCTCGCTAACCAGGCATAAGCAAGCAAACAAAGATGAGCACACTCTCGCTAACCAGGCGTAGACAAGCAAACTCTTAAACGAACAGATATCCACAAACATACATTATTGGCCAAACATACAGAAGTTCAGTCAGTACAGAAGCAAACTCGTACAAAGTAAGCGCACAAACGCCATTTCAGACAGCCTACGTGCAGAACGAAGCACAGAGAAGCAATCATACAGAGACCAAGCATACAGGCGCGCACACAGAGAAGCTGACCTGTTTTACCCTTCCCCCTTCCCCCTTCCACCTTTCCCCTGCTTAAAGCAGAACATCGCATTAGTGCCTTTTCAGCTAAAGCAAGGAAGTAATGACAACGACAATGTAATACATTCCCTCACTCTGTCAGTGGCACTCGCATCCCTTGTTTTAGAAGCAGTGCCGCATATCACTCTTGCCACGTGGCTCTCTGAATAAAGCACCCGTCGTTTGGCTCCTTCATTCACACTTACACTGATGACTGCAAGACACTTGTTCCCTAAGGGAGGAGATGGCTCTCCTCCCCCCTTCCCTCCCCTCTCCATCCTTATACTGAAAACAGTTTCAGAGTAATTGGCAAGGAACGTCTGGTTTTAGTTGTGGTTTTCGCACAGCGATTTGTTAATAATAGCTTCTTCTCGTATCTTTATGTATTTAATAATGCCTTGGTTATATAGGGGCGTGATATTGCTTTTTTGGGGGGGTTTGTGTACATAAGGATTTTTTTTTTATATTACATAGGATATACTATAATCAGCCAGTGTTCAGGTCTTTTTTTCGTAAGATTGGTGTCTAAGTTTCTACTTAAAAGTGAATGGAAGAATGTTTTAGTTTTCTGCAAAAGAAAACTATTGAAATGGCTTTGTCTGTCCTTCTGCACTTTTTCTGTCCGCCCTCAAATCTTAAAAACTATTGAGGCTAGGGGACTGCAAACTGGCATGTTGATCATCCACCCTCCAATCATCAAACATACCAAATTGCAGCCCTCTAGCCTCTGTAATTTTTATTTTATTTAAGGTTAAGTTTAGCCATGGGTCGTGCAGCTGGCAGCGGGCAGTGAGACTGGGAACCCAAACTCTTTATCGAGCCCAGGCCTGAAAGATGTTATAAGGGGGCTATGGAACTGCCGTTTCAAAGACAGAGGGATAGAGGTCAGGGAAATCGGAAACAGTAAGAGAATCCCGAATCGGGACCGGCAAAATATCTCGGTGATTTTAAATTCGAAATTTGACTTCACGAGGATGGCTGGTAGAAGTTATAATGAAGTTTGGTAGAAGTTATATAATGAATTATGGTAGAAGATGTAATGAACTTCCATTTCACCCATTACTATAGTGTGTATGACTTGATCAGGTACTGTGAAGAAAAGGAGAAAAAAATCGCTAATACCGGGAGATTGCTTTTGGTGGTTAAAACAAAAAATGGGTCCCGGCTTGCTCAAGCAATGGACGCCATTTTTGATTTGATAACACTTTTGCAGTTCGTAATGTCCAGTACAACCGAGCATCCTGGAATGGCTCCATTGTTGCGAGAACTGCAGAGGAAGTCTATTTGGGTAAATGCAAAAGATCCACTGAGGGCTTGTGCCTGAGTTTCTTAATGCCTCCATCTCTTACGAGAACAACAGGACTCACGTATGGAATTCCTGCTCGTTGATATTCAGGAGAGGCCTTAGAAGTGACCTCTTTATGCCCTGTAAGTCCACCGTCGTTTCTTTGCCGGTTTGTTTTTTGCTTCTTTGGAGAGAAGAGAGAGAGAGAGAGAGAGAGAGAGAGAGAGAGAGAGTGGGGTCCTTGTGCCCCCGCAGATGGGACTAAAATTAAATGTCCGAGAACTGTGATGATGTGGGTTCAACTTGACTTTTTTTTTTATTTCTGGTGATAGAAATTCACTTCTCGTTGTAATGTGGTTCGGATTCCACAGTAAGCCGTAGGCCCCGTTGCTAGGTAACCAATTGGTTCTTAGCCACGTAAAATAAATCTAATCCTTCGGGCCAGCCCTCTCTAGGAGAGCTGCTAATCAGCTCAGTGGTCTGGTTAAACTAAGGTATACTTAACTTTTTCGTAACAATGGCTATTTCTGTGTCGCTTTGAGTCTGCAGGAAATACGTCAGTCTCTCTCTCTCTCTCTCTCTCTCTCTCTCTCTCTCTCTCTCTCTCTTTCTCTCTCTCTCAGCTTCCTTTTCTATCTTCCCGGCCTTTAAAGAGGCACCCAAACGCTAATGCATAACCACTATTCCAAGGGATAAAGTAAGCTATCCACGAACGTATTTTTTTTTTTCCGGCAACCGAGCTAAAATTGACCTCAATGGCCATATGGCTTGTCGTTACATAAAAGCTGACTATCCTGTGAAATAAAGCGCCATTGTTGCGAACATATGGGCAGACCAGGCCTTTACTCGCTGATGCTTAACTCCGTGTAAGAATGTGAAGGATTTAAAATGGGACGAACAAGCGGGTCATTTTATATATGGTCATATTTTTTTTTTTTTTTTTTTTATAAATTTCCCACAATGAAAATGATTTTGTTTGGTTAATTAACAAGAGAGACCAGCCGATGGACCAAACACTGGGTGCAAATGAGATTTCCAGGGGAGGTGGTCATATTACGGCTTAATGTGAAAAGGAACGAATTGTGGACATTGTTCAGAAAAGGTATCAAGACATTCATAAAACTCCAGACTGCTTATAGAGTTTTATAGTTCTTCGTCCATATCCTTCTTCTTCTTTTGATCTAGACCTACGCTTCGAAACTGACAGCGCAATGAAGAGGTAGAGAATGGCGGAACGAAAGTTTCCAAGCACTTCACGCATACGAAAACATAAAAAAAGATTAATGACGCCTTTAATGCCAGTAATTGAATATCTGCCTTTTTTTTATAATGTACCCCGAACTGAGCTCTTAATAACTTGTTCAATTAGACCCAGAAAACTTCATAATCATGATCCAATTGTCTTTCGTGACCTGCAAGTGTAATTTTGTGACGTTGCTAGTCAGACTTGTAACTGTCACTACACTTTATTGGTGAGGAGACCGAGAAGGGTGTGTGGACCTGAAACAAACTCCTTCCTGTGAGAGAAAAATGTTTTAGGGCTCCCCAAGGGATAACAAACCCACCTCTTTAAGAGAATTAGTTTAAATGGCGGAGAAAATGCCGACGGTAAGGAAAAGGTTTTTCAGGTTCTGGAAATGAATGGGCGTACGCACACACACACACACACACACATATATATATATATATGTGTGTGTGTGTACGTATGTATATATACTCTAAATATTTGTGTTTGTGTAGAGAGAGAGAGAGAGAGAGAGAATTTTGTTCACAAAAGCATAGTAGTTTAATCCCAATGAACATTTCATATTATTTTTTAACTCGGCAAATATTGAACTTATTTTTATAACAGCAAAAGAGTAGACATTTTTTATCCGCTGAATACATGGAACGTTTTTTTTTTCTCTTCAACTCCTAGAAAATATGAAACCATTTTCATTTTTTGTCTTGTTCCAAAAATATGTAGCTATATTATTTTTAAAAATAAGTTTGTTCGTATTTGTGTGATTGTGTGTGTGTGTGTGTGTGAGAGAGAGAGAGAGAGAGAGAGAGAGAATTTGATTGATTCATTTGTCTTGCGTCACAAGTGCCAGTCACTCACGTCGAGAGAGAGAGAGAGTGAGAGAATTTGATTTATTCATTTGTCTTGCGTTACAAGTGCCAGTCACTCACGTCGAGAGAGAGAGAGAGAGAGAGAGAGAGAGAATTTGATTGATTCATTTGTCTTGCGTCACAAGTGCCAGTCACTCACGTCGAGAGAGAGAGAGAGAGAGAGAGAGAGAGAGAGAGAGAGAGAGAGAGAATTTGAGTGATTCATTTGTCTTCATGTTACATGCCAGTCACTCACGTCAAGAGAGAGAGAGAGAGAGAGAGAGAGAGAGAGAGAGAGAGAGAGAATTTGATTGATTCATTTGTCTTGCGTTGCAAGTGCCAGTCACTCACGTCGAGAGAGAGAGAGAGAGAGAGAGAGAAATTGATTGATTCACTCGTCTGGCGTTACGAATGCCAGTCACTCACGTCGACACACACACACACACACACACACACAGACAGAGAGAGAGAGAGAGAGAGAGAGAGAGAGAGAGAGAGAGGTCCATGGTAAGGTTTAGTATTCTCTGTCTGGAATTGAAAGCGCCCCCTTGCCAGAGTGCAATCATCATTCTTGTCTCGTGTCGTCATCCAGTTTTCACTCTTTATACAATTCATTTATCAACGAACGCAAATACTTTGCGGAAGTTAATAACTCGAAGTCCAATTTGTTTGACACTTGACATCTTGTCGAGAGGCTCTTCTTTTATCGCTTAAGTGGGAAAATCCATTAACAATTTTCATGGGAAGTCGAGCTTTTTTTTTTTCTCTCTTTTTTATTTATTTATTTTTTTTTTTTGTCTCGATCTCCGCTCTTTAAAAAAGGTACCCAAGCCTCAGTGACTTGTTTTCATGCGATTACTGTTTTAACCACCAACTGTAAACACTAATTGCCTTAGCCTCATTATCTCTCTCTCTCTCTCTCTCTCTCTCTCTCTCTCTCTCTCTCTCTAACCAGGAAGGGAGCGCTCGAAAATTGGTCAGGGCAATTACATTTAGTCATTCTCACATTTTAAGCTGCCTGGAGTGTCTCGTGTGTCCCCTCTGGCAAAAAGCACAACAAAACATTTCTGTGTCATTTTAAGTGAATATTTGTCTTTTTTCTGTGTCCTTGTTAGCATTAGGAAGTAGTTTAACCAGTTTAACCACCATGTTGCACCTCTAGACCCTGCAGGATTTTTTCGTAAATTGTTTTAAAAGTTGTACCAGTCTTGCCATTAAGTCATATTTATAATCAAGTACATTTTACGTCATACTCTGCTTGTGTGATCTCATTGCTTCCTGGTATTTAGTATGTTTAGGTAAAGAGTAACGCAAATAATTTTTTGTAATGGTTTTATGCTAAAAATAGAAGTAATTGCCAGTACAGTAAATGGAACTAATCATGGTTATATGCTTTGCTGTCCAATGATTAGCATAAGTGGGAATAAACTGTATATCATTTAAAAGGCAGTTTATGAAATTTTAGTATTTAACCGAAGAAATTTATGTATTTGTTGCGGCAAACAAATAAGATTAGATTTCATCCAAACTTACTTCCTTCTTGTGGCTCCCTTTCTGTGTTAATTCGTTCATCCACACTTTTTCTGTCCGCCCTCAGATCTTAAAAAATACTGAGGCTAGAGGGCTGCAAATTGGTATTTTGATCGTCCACCCTCCAATCATCAAACATACCAAATTGCAGCCCTCGAGCTTCAGTAGTTTTTATTTTATTCAAGGGTAAAGTTAGCCATAATCGTACTTCTGGCATCGCTACAGGTACCAACACAGGCCACCGCCGGACTCTGGCTGAGTTTCATAGGCCGAGGCTAGGAGTTTCATGGGCCGTGGCTGAGGCCACCACTGGGCCGTGGTTGAGTTTTATGGGTCGCGGGTAAGAGTTTCATGGGCCGTGGCTGAAAGTTTCGTACAGCATTATATGCTGTACAGAAAACTCGATTGCGCCGTAGGCATTTTTTACTTGTTTTCCTTGCTGTTATTCTGTTCAGTGACATCTTACTGAGCAGCCCAGCCATCGTTCTGTTCAGTGGCATCTTATTGAGCAGCTCAGCCATCATTCTGTTCAGTGGCACCTTACTGAGCAGCTCAGCCATCATTCTGTTCAGTGGCATCTTACTGAGCAGCTCAGCCATCATTCTGTTCAGTGGCATCTTACTGAGCAGCCCAGCCATCATTCTGTTCAGTGGCATCTTACTGAGCAGCTCAGCCATCATTCTATTCAGTGGCATCTTACTGAGCAGCTCAGCCATCATTCTGTTCAGTGGCACCTTACTGAGCAGCTCAGCCATCATTCTGTTCAGTGGCATCTTACTGAGCAGCTCAGCCATCATTCTGTTCAGTGGCATCTTACTGAGCAGCTCAGCCATCATTCTGTTCAGTGGCATCTTACTGAGCAGCTCAGCCATCATTCTGTTCAGTGGCATCTTACTGAGCAGCTCAGCCATCATTCTGTTCAGTGGCACCTTACTGGAGCAGCTCAGCCATCATTCTGTTCAGTGCATCTGCATCTGAGCAGCTCAGCCATCATTCTGTTCAGTGGCATCTTACTGAGCAGCTCAGCCATCATTCTGTTCAGTGGCATCTTACTGAGCAGCTCAGCCATCATTCTGTTCAGTGCATCTTACTGAGCAGCGCAGCCATCATTCTGTTCAGTGCATCTTACTGAGCAGCCCAGCCATCATTCTGTTCAGTGGCATCTTACTGAGCAGCTCAGCCATCATTCTGTTCAGTGGCATCTTACTGAGCAGCTCAGCCATCATTCTGTTCAGTGGCATCTTACTGAGCAGCTCAGCCATCATTCTGTTCAGTGGCATCTTACTGAGCAGCTCAGCCATCATTCTGTTCAGTGGCATCTTACTGAGCAGCTCAGCCATCATTCTGTTCAGTGCATCTTACTGAGCAGTTCAATGGCCCGTTGTGTTTCGTCCAATGACTGTTGTTTTGTGTTTTTCCATTCCCACCTCATATTAAGGGGAACAGCTCAATAATAATAATAATAATAATCTTTTCAGTAATCAGTGCACGTCTTGAGATCAAAATTCACTAAATGCTCTTCATGAAGTTCTGAATAAACTTCATGAAGTCGGAATAAAATTCATGAAGTCTGAATAAACTTCACGAATTCTGATAAACTTCACAAAGTCTGAATAGACTACGTGAAGTCTGAATAAACTTTATGAAGTCTGAATAAACTTCACGAAGTCTGAATAAACCTCACGAAGTCTGAATAAACTTCACGAAGCCTGACTAAACTTCACGAAGTCTGAATAAAACTCACGAAGTCTGAATAAAACTCACGAAGTCTGAATAAACTTCACGAAGCCTGAATAAAGTTCACGAAGTCTGAATAAACTTCACGAAGTCTGAATAAACTTCATGAGGCCTGAATAAACTTCACGAAGTCTGAATAAGCCTCACGAAGTCTGAATAAACTTCACGAAGTTTGAATAAACTTCACGAAGTCTGAATAAACTTCACGAAGTTTGAATAAACTTCACGAAGTCTGAGTAAACTTCACGAAATCTAAATAAACTTCACGAAGTCTGAATAAACTTCACGAAGTCTGAATAAACTTCATGAGGTCTGAATAAGCTTCACGAAGTTGAATAAACTTCACGAGGCTCAAATCCTTGAACGAACAGTTCTGTGGTGCATTGTTTGTGAGTCCCACCGTGCACAAATAACTGATATCCAATTTCGTCAATCAGCGCCTGTAATCCTATTACGCTCTTGCTAAGTGAATAAACAGCCACAAATGTAATTGTTTCCCATCTAACTAACTTGCGAAGAGCCTTGCAGGATCGTTCTATAAACTGCATGCGAGGATTCGGCAAATATTAGGGATTTCTCCACCATCCTCTTGTTTCTCTATCCTATTATCAAGGGCGTAGGAAGAGACGGAATTATTCGTGAATACAAACGTGTATAAACACGAATGGGTCACTCGTAGCAAAAATATTGCACACAACTGCAAAGCTTCTCGGAACAAGGTATGTGGAGAGAGGAATTAATTTAACTGTATATATATATATATATATATATATATATATATATATATATATATATATATATATATATATATATATATAAGCACAACGTATGCATTTAATGCCCTTTTCTACCCCAGGTCGGAGAAAAGGGAAGGAAAATGAAAAGGACGGAATAAGGGCCGGGTGGGGGCTGTTGTGGGATGGGTCGTCGATTTTGAGGTAACCCTTGTTCTTAGTCCCTAAATCTTCCAGCTTCCCGGTTTCTGCCTTATTTTTCTACTGCTCTCCACACTTTTGTTTCCCTGGGAAACTTAGATTCCGAGGTAAGTTTTATCACCCGGGATGTGGCGGGATCAGAGAAGCACCAGTGGAATCGTTGTCCCCTGGGGCATTTTCCCGAGATGTAACCGAGTACTGAGACCTTTCCTAGAATGATGCTTGACGCCTTATCTTAAAAACTAACCATAGAATTTTCTTGAAAATAAACCATAGAATTTTCTTGAAAATCATCTCATTATGTTTCCCACACACAAATTACTCTAGTGGGACTAAACCTAACCTAACCTAACCTACAGTAACCTTACCTAGGGGCATGGCAACAAAAAACCTGGACTGTCGCAATACTAGTATACACCTCAGGAACCTGCACCCGGGATCTGGCGAAACCACATCCAGTGGAATTCCGGTCCCGGAGTCGTATAATGGGAGAATCTCCCCGAATGGCTTTGCGTGACACAAGCACTCTCAGCCTTTATTCTCGCTTAACGTCTCTCTCACTCTTGCATATATAATTTTCAATTAGATTCTCTCAACGCGCCCAAGTCGTTTGCAGTTGATCGCCGAGGATCAAGCGGAAGAAACTTGAGCCGAATGTGAATTAAGACTTGACATCAAACCTTTTCTTTCTCTCTTTCCCGTTAGCCTTTTAAAAATGAATATTAGCTGTGCAGTGACTAAAAATGAGGCTGAAGTGGAGAAACTCTTGGTTAATATTTTCTTGTGTTTTTATTTTATGTATGCATAGTTTTTATGTATACATAAGTTGATGGACTGTTTTTTTTTCTTGATTAATAGAAGATTCGAAAACTGTTGGTTAGTTCTTTATAGAAATTTGGTACGCCCCAAATTCAGTGTTTTTGATTAAGCATAATTGTATATGGAATATTTTAAAGGTTCAAACATCTCTATAAGTAGCTGAGTAAAAATTTACTCTAAAATTACAAAAATAGCAGAAAAAAGATTCCTTCGCAAATTAAAAATAAAAAGAGCTGTAAAATAGCTTTAAAAATTCAAAATATGACATCTTTATAGATTTGTGTTAGATCATATTCGTAGGAAAAAATCCCGCCATTTCTAAGTCCGCTTTTTTTTTAAGCACTTTTATACGCTGAGGAATTACACCGAGAGTAGGTTAGTTTTTTTGTGGAAAAATTTGATAGACTGTAGGTTTTTGACACCAGGAATTTTTTCGTTCATGGGTTATTTATTTTTTTTTTTAGTTTGCAGGGAATTTTTTTGACATTGCAATGTTACTTTTTAGTTTTCTTTAAAAGAAAACTATTGTGACGGCTTTGTCTGTCCGTCCGCACTTTCTTCTGTCCGCACTTTTTCTGTCCACCCTTAGATCTTAAAAACTAATAAGGCTAGAGGGCTGAAAATTGGTATGCTGATCATCCACCCCCCAATCGTCAAACATACCAAATTGAAGCCATTTAGCCTTAGTATTGTTTATTTTATTTATAGTTAAAGTTAGCCATTACAGTGCGTCTGGCAACGATATAGGCCAGGCCACCACCGGCCTGTAGTTAGTTTCATGGGCCTTGGCTCACACAGCGTTATACCGAGACTACCGAAAGATAGATCTATTTTCGATTGCCTTGATTATTCGATGTACAGAAAACTCGATTGCGCCGAAGAAACCGGCGCATTTTTTACTTGTTTTTAATTTGCGAAGGAATCCTTTTTTTCTGCTATTTTTGTAATTTTAGAGTAAATTCTCCCCGTCGGCTATTTATAGAGACGTTTGAAAAATTCAGCTGTGATTGATAAAGTTATACGATTATGTGAAATACGTAATTTTTTTTTTCCATCTGCAAGTGATTTGTCACTGTGCGCCTGATTTTTTTTTATTGTTATATACAAGTATTTCATAGGCAATAAATCAATGATATCCATTTTTTAGAGACTTTTTGGTGAGGCTTAGTGAATAAGTGGAGAGGAAATAGGGAGGATCGGTCCAATGGTCTCAGTCCCTTTTCCTGTCATGAATATTTAATAGCCGTGATTAGTCGCCTATTAGAGGTTGGGCCTCATAGGAGAGAGAGAGAGAGAGAGAGAGAGAGAGAGAGAGAGAGAGAGAGAGAGAGAGAGAGAGAGAGAGAGAGAGAGAGAGGATAATTTACAACAGGGGAAGAAATAAAAAGCCCAGTTTTTTTTTTTTTTTTTGTAAAGTGATGACAGATTATTAGGAATTTGGGACTTATAGGAGAGAGAGAGAGAGAGAGAGAGAGAGAGAGAGAGAGAGAGAGAGAGAGAGAGAGAGAGAGAGAGAGAGGGGATAATTTAAAAATTCAGGGAAGAAATAAAAGGCCCAGTTTCTTATTTGTAAAGTGATGATAGATTATTAGGAATTTGGGACCTATAGGACAGAGAGAGAGAGAGAGAGAGAGAGAGAGAGAGAGAGAGAGAGAGAGAGAGAGAGAGAGAGAGAGAGAGAGAGGATAATTTAATACTTCAGGGAAGAAATAAAATGCCAATTTTTTTATGAAGTGATGACAGATTATTCGGAAAATTGGGACTTATAGAGAGAGAGAGAGAGAGAGAGAGAGAGAGAGAGAGAGAGAGAGAGAGAGAGAGAGAGAATAATTTAAAACTTCAGGGAAGAAATAAAATGCCCATTTTTTTTATGAAGTGATGACAGATTTTTCGGAAAATTCGTACGTGAGCCTTGAATTCTTTTCAGCGTTCTGAAAAGGAAGAAAAAAAAGATAATTATGACATCTAATTAGGAGTGTGCTATAAAACGTTCGCATTTAACCGCCTGACAAGTCTACTTCTCTCTCTCTCTCTCTCTCTCTCTCTCTCTCTCTCTCTCTCTCCCCACACTGCCAGCTCATTTTTCAAAAACGCAAGCGTTGAAAAGCTTAAATATTAATTTTAAATCCGATTGGAGCGGAATTATCTTGTTTTTCTCCTGCACTCTTAAAGGTATGATTATTTTTTGGCCATGTTGCTTTAGTTATTTATTTATGTAGTTATTTATGTATTGATTTATTTATTTGGTTGTTATTTACTTTATTATTTACCGTAGATTATGTCCCCACGATGAATTTGTCAAAACTTTACGAAATTTCAATTTTGTAAACAAGCCAAACTATAATCTTTTGATCTATCAAACTGCATTAGTATTCAAATGAATTATAAAATATAAATTTGTATTTTCAAAATACATTAAATGTCATTAAATTCTCTTTTGAAGGTTTTTCTCTTTTTTTGTGATTGATTGTTTCCAGCGAACGCCTAATGCTTTGAATAACTGCAGTAATGATAGTCTTAACCTGTAGGCAGGCGAGTGTCTCTAATTTAATCAGTATTACATTAGCAAAAACTAGGAAGCCTGGGTGTATACACACACACATATATACAGTATATATATATATATATATATATATATATATATATATATATGTATATATATATATATATATATATATATATATATATATATATACTTTATACATATGATATACATATACACATACATATATATATATATATATATATATATATATATATATATATATATATATATATATATAAATATATATGTATATATACATACATATATATATATGTATATATATATATATATATATATATATATATATATATATATATATATATATATATATATATATATATATATCTATATATATATATATATATATATATATATATATAGAGAGAGAGAGAGAGAGAGAGAGAGAGAGAGAGAGACGTAAGGGGGAAATAAAGATCCCTTGGGATTATGCCTGACCTACTTTCTCCAAGTACACACGTCTGATCCATTTTTCAGAATTTCCCTCGATGCAATAAATGCCGAGACGAGTGTTTGTGGGAACCAAGACTCGGCATCATTCGGTTCACTTTGTGGACGCGTTTTTTTGAGATTTTTTTTTTTTATCTCTTCTCCTGCCTTATTTTCCACAACCTGTCCCTGATTCATTTGTTTGTTTGGTTCGGTCCTAGTTTTTCTTTTAAACAAAACTTTATGATTTAACGGTTTATTTTGTCAAGTGGATTCGTTTAGGCCTACCTTAAGGATTTCTGCACTGAGAATTTTACATAAAACGTTCATGAGTTTTTTTTTAGTTTTCTGAAAAGGAAACTATTGCGCCGGCTTTGTCTGTCCGTCCGCACTTTTTCTGTCCGCCCTCAGATCTTAAAAACTACTGAGTCTAGAGGATTGCAAATTGGTATGTTGATCGTTCACCTTCCAATCATCAAACATACCAAGTTGTAGCCCTCTAGCCTCAGTAGTTTTTATTTTATTTAAGGTTAAAGTTAGCCATAACCGTGCATCTGGCAACGATTCAGGCCAGGCCACCATCTGGGCCGTGGTTAGTTTCATGGGCCGCGGCTCATACATCATTATACCGAGACCACCGAAAGATAGACCTATTTTCGGTGGCCTTGATTATGAGCTGTAGCGGCTGTACAGAAAACTCGATTGCGCCGAAGA
>NC_089756.1:27365517-27375517 GCF_040412425.1 Macrobrachium rosenbergii | reverse complement strand
TTGAAATTCAAGCTTCCAAAGAATATGATATTCATTAGCAAGAATTAAGAGGAAGTAAAGTGAAATACAGAAAATAAAATATATTAGTAAATAGAGAAATGGGTAAAAAAGTGCTAAAATGCCAGAAGAACAATATTAGGGTAGTAATACATTGCATTTTCGCTTGAACTTCTGAAGTTCTAACTACACTGGGAGGCTGAACCTCTGGAACTGAGAAGTTCGACAGCGAGGCACATTTTTACTGCATATTGGATAATTTAAAACGTGTAATCTGTCGACATTTATTGTCGGTAATCATTGTCATTTTTCCTTATCTTTTGTGTTCGTTCTTTTCTCATATCATTTGCGTTTAATCTGTCGACATTTATTGTCGGTAACCATTGTCATTTTTCCTCATCTTTTACGTTCGTTCTTTTCTCATATCATTTGCGAAGTGCAATATTTTCTTGTGCTTTCGGAATGTAGGTTATCCTAGAAAAATTGTGCATATACTACGCTTTTTTCAGAAATTAAGGACGACTTTGTGGTGACACAGCACATTCTACATTTTATTCTCAGCTATTTGGATCTTCCTCGTTTTACTCCGCTGTAAAGTTTGATATCAGGAATTTAGGGCTGATATACTGAGTTTTGCGTACATAAATATATAGGATGACGCAACACCTGTGTTTTGTTCTCAAAAATGTCAAACATTTACATTTTGTTTTGAGAGATTGACCACTGGTCCTGCTTGCAGTCCTCAGAAATTAGGACCCACTCTGCATTTATACCACTGAAGATTTTTAGGACTAATTCTGCTTCCAGATCTCAGAAATTTAATTACTTTTCATTATTTAGGTCTCGGATGTTTAGATCACAAATATAGATTAGACTAACAAGTCGTTTTAGCACTCATACAACATTCGTTCAAAATTCGTCCTTCGTTGTCATTCTCTTTGTTGTTAGTCCTTGCTCTTGTTTATTTGGGTGTCACATTAAATGCTCATATATATATATATATATATATATATATATATATATATATATATATATATATATATATATATATATATATATATATATATATATATATATGTGTGTGTGTGTGTGTGTGTCTTTGTATTGAAAGACAGATATATAGATATACAGAGAGTTTCTGTTCATATACTTCAAGTTTTGGTATATTATTTTTATGACAAACGAACACATTGTATAATCTCTCTCTTTATTTTGAATTGAAACACACACACACATATATAGGTATATATATATATATATATATATATATATATATATATATATATATATATAATATATATATGTACATATATAAATGATATATTTTGTGTTTCCTTGCTGGCCTGCCTAAATACTTGACCGTCTGCCCCTGCACTTGTTTACAATCTCTCTCTCTCTCTCTCTCTCTCTCTCTCTCTCTCTCTGGAAGGCACTTCAAAGGTTAACTTTCCTACTCGAATTAGTCTTGAGAGGGCTGCGCGCCATCTTCACGCCTCCTCCTCCTCTGATCCGACCAATTTCTACTTGTTGAAGTCTTTCCGGAGATACAAGCACGGAAGGGATACCGCAAGGGGTGGTAGTGTCGGGGTGAAGGTACGGAGTGTAATGGTTGAGGGAAGGAATTGCGTAAGGGGTGACAGTATCAGGTTGTTTAGAGTGGATTTGTTTAGGGGAGGAATAACGACGGAGCGGTAGGAAATAGATTGGTTCAGAGAATTGGTGCTACAGGAGATAGGATTGTTGAAAGATATGGACAGATTGCTTGAAAGATTGGATGGTGAAATGGGTGGTAATGAATTGGTGAAGGCAGTGGATAGTGTAGGGGGGGGGGGGAGTAGCAAGTGAAACCGAGAATGGATCGATTGAGAGGTGTAGCAATATTAGGGGCCTGGTAATGGGGCTGGTTGGGGGAATGAATAGGGTAGTGGAAAGCTTTTATTTTTTCCGGCGGATGGGGGACGGATGGGGGCGATTGGTTGGTTGAAAGTGAATTGGTCACATTTCAGGGTTTAACTAGATTGTTTGACTGTAAGCTGAACTTCCATGTTGTATTTTTAGCGCTTTTAAAGCAGAGGTTAAGTTCCTCATTGGGAGGGTGGGTACTGTTCTGAGCTAGCACTTGGGTTGACCGCGAGTTCGGATTCTGACCATTAATGAAGAATTAGAGAAATTTATTTCTGGTGATAGAAATTATTTCTAGCTGTAATGTGGTTCGGATTCCACAATAAGTTGCAGGTCCCGTTGCTAGGTAACCAATTGGTCCTTAGCCACGGGGGCCAAATCTAATCCTTCGGGCCAGCCTAGGAGAGCTGGGTTATTCAGCTCAGTGGTCAAGGCAACTAAGGTATACTTAAAGCAGAGGCCCTTATCTCTCCAAAGACCGAGAGACGGTAAAAGGATAGGAAAGATAAAACCAGATTAGGAGAAAGTGAATTCCGAAGTTTGGTGGTAGAGGAAAAGAGACCATATCTATTCCAGAGGTCGGCAAAATGGGGAGAGATGAAGTGCGGGGCTTAGCCAGAAGGAGACAATATATTCCATATTTTTAATGTAAATAAATGT
The DNA here is from genome assembly GCF_040412425.1 of Macrobrachium rosenbergii. Lineage (NCBI taxonomy): Eukaryota > Metazoa > Arthropoda > Malacostraca > Decapoda > Palaemonidae > Macrobrachium > Macrobrachium rosenbergii. Next base: position 27,372,958 of record NC_089756.1, on the reverse strand, counting down.
AAGGAAACAGGAGTTGAACTCCAAAGTTTGGCAGTAAACGCGAAAAAAGTCGCGTGTGTTGCTGGTAAGCTCCTGCTCCCGTTCACAATATTCCTGCTATCTTTTTGATCATACCATTTTTCTTAACTTTCCGAGTTTTGAGGTATCTGTGAAAGAAAACTGTTGAGATGGCGTTTTGTCTGTCCGTCCGCCCTCCGATCTTAAAAACTACTGAGGCTAGAGGGCTGCAAGTTGGTACGTTTGATCATCCACCCTCCAATCATCAAACATACCAAACTGCAGCCTCTGGCCTCAGTAGATTTTATTTTATTTAAGGTTAAAATTAGCCATAATCTTGCTTCTGGTAACGATATAGGACAGGCCGCCACTGGGCCGCGGATCACACAGAAAACTCGATTGCGCCGAAGAAACTTCGGCCCATTTTTTATTTGTGTTTATGGAATTTTTTAAAAATTTCTTGAATAAAGTGATTACAATATAAACGGTAGAATATCTTTTGGCGATAATGTGCTTTTAATTAGACCTGTGTTGCACATGACTTTGAACAATATTTTTGTTGTTTATGTGAAGACCGGTATGGGAATGGCCGCCTAAAACAGCGCCAGCACTGCAAGAAAAGGTGTGCTTTTAAACTGATAGCAGACCTCATTCCGGAAACACAGGTAATGGTAGAGAATTCCACAGCGCAGACGTGAACGCTGGCCGTTCCTGTTGATCTTTGATTTTATGATTTTCATAATGCATGGGAATTTTCTGTCGCTTCTTCGTGATGAAATGCTGTAACTCAGAGTATGAATTTTTTTTTTATTCAGTTTCTGTACTCTCATAATGTTTCACCTTTTATGACGAAACACTCCCTTATAACTTTTCGGCTGTAGACCTTAGTACACTTCATAAGTCTCTCTCTCTCTCTCTCTCTCTCTCTGTCGCTTACTCTTCTGTGTTTAAAGCTAGTTTTTGGTAGTGATACTTTTGTAGATCGTTTTTGGTAGTGATACTTTTGTTAGCTTATATTGCGCTCTCTCTCTCTCTCTCTCTCTCTCGTTGCTCTCTTCATCGTTTTTAGGCTTATTATTTGTAATTATTAAAATTATGTTGATATCCTTATATTTCTTTTTACCATATTGATATTAGTTTGATCCTCTCTCTCTCTCTCTCTCTCTCTCTCTCTCTCTCTCTCTCTCTCGTTGTTGGTTCCAGTTTTCATTCTTATTTGTAATTATTAAAATTATGTTGATATCCTTATATTTCTTTTTACCATATTGATTATTAGTTTGATCTCTCTCGTTGTTGGTTCCAGTTTTCATTCTTATTTGTAATTATTAAAATTATGTTGATATCCTTATACTTCTTTTTACCATATTGACATATTTTGATCATCTCTCTCTCTCTCTCTCTCTCTCTCTCTCTCTCTCCGACTTATTTGCATGAAATGCAGGCGTGTTTGCATTCTCCTAACAAGGCAGGAGATGGACTTGACCGCTTCAAAGCAGTGCATTACACGAATCGCTCCTCCAGTCAACAAGGCAATACAAGTACAAACCTACGCTGTGGCCTTTCACTCAGCCGCGGACACAGCATATTATGTGTCTGTGTGTAAATCTCTGTGGTTGCTTGTCTGTCTGTGCAGACTGAACAAAATGACTTATTATGGCTGTGACTGCATGATTGTGGCAAGTGACTGAAGAACTATTTAAGCTTTTGCTTAATGTCTGTGATATGACTTAACGTATCGAGTCTGTATTTTTTGTCCATTTGCAGAATGTCTGTGAAATGATGTAATGCAATATCTCTGTATTTTCATGTCCATTTGAAGAATGTCTGTGGTATGGCTTAATGTATCAAATCTGTATTTTTATGTCCATTTGCAGAATGTCTGTGATATGACTTAACGTATCAAGTCTGTGTTTTTATGCCCATTTGCAGAATGTCTGTGAAATGAAGTAATGTAATCTCTGTATTTTTACGTCCTTTTGCAGAATGTCTATGGAGTGACTTAACGTATGAAGTCTGTATTTTTATGCCCATTTGCAGAATGTCTGTGAAATGAAGTAAAGTAATCTCTGCATTTTTACGTTCATTTGCAGAATGCCTGAAAGCGTTTTCAGTACCTGACGAATTATGTCTGCGAATGTGTGACTGCTTTTTGCTGCCTGCCTGAAGTATGAAAAAAAAAATAAGACAGCGTCTGATGCCTGTCAGTGTCTAAGTAGTATGTCTTTTCGTGCAGAGTACAACTGCTTGCTGCCTCTATCTGGGGATAATGCACAAAAAATCTTCGTAATACAACTTACTGTGTCAACATATTTGAATTACCTGGCATTTTTCAATGTATGAAAGAAGAAAGTGATTATACAATGTGTGTATGTATGTATATATATATATATATATATATATATATATATATATATATATTATATATATATATACATATACACATACATATAAATACATATATGCACATGCATATTTATTTTATATACATATAATTGTGTATATATATATATATATATATATATATATATATATATATATATATATATATGTATATATATATATATATATATATATATATATATATATATATATATATATATATATATAGATAGGTAACTTTTGCCTCTTTTTTTATATATATATATATATATATATATATATATATATATATATAAAAAGGAAACTATCATCACTTCTTTCCATAAAAGACATTATTGGTGCTTCAATTACGCATAAGACTTTAATTCCCTCTCCCGCCAGCGTAATGGACGTTCGAGGCTCTCAAGTTTATGAGAGGCTGTAATGCTGCTTGCAAGTGGCCTGCGCCTTAGTTTCAATTATCCGGCTGACGTTTCTGCTGATGTACATAAATATAGATGTACGCGTCTTGCTCATTTATTTCTTTTGAACCTGTTTTTATTCGTATTTTGCTCTATTTTTCTTTTCTTGCCTGGGATTCTCTCTTTTTCGTTTAAAGGTAGTCTGTTCTGAGGGAATTTGTGTAGTAAATTACTGCTCATATAATTAATGCTTCATATGAGTGTGAACACATAATAATAATAATAATAATAATAATAATAATAATAATAATAATAATAATAATAATAATAATAATGATTATCAAAGATTCAGGATGTGAGTGAAAGTTTTATTTTTGAAAACATCATCTGGTAATGGTAGCGTAATTTCATATATATATGTGTGTGTGATTAATAATAATAATAATAAATAATAATAATAATAATAATAATAATAATAATAATAATAATAATAATAATAATAATAATAATAATGATAATATAATAATAATAATAACGATTATCAAAGATTCAGTTCTGTTTTTAAAAATATCATTTGGGAACCCTGGAGTAATTTCGTATTTATACGTGTGTGGCGATTTGGAAAATAAGATGTATAACGTAACAGACTCGTATCTTCTCTCTCTCTCTCTTCTTTCTCTCTTCTTCTTCTTCTTCTCTCTCTCTTTCTCCGAGAGGCATCAACATCATTTATCCCAACCCTGTTTAGCCTGTTCACTCTCTTATCCAGGCCCTGGAGTTTTACTTGAAATTGATAGCGGTTCGGAAGGCATTATAAATTCACCAAGCTTCGGGTCTCGTAGATTTATTGCGATATGAACACGGGGAGGCAGAAGGGAGAAAAAGAGTGATACGAAAATATAGTTAGGGAGAGAGAGAGAGAGAGAGAGAGAGAGAGAGAGAGAGAGATGATATTTTAAAACTTCAGGGAAGACATAAAATACCGGTTTTATTTTTTTGGTAAACGACAATTTAGGAGATGTAGTTGTAAGGAGAGACTACGAATGTTGTGGGAGCTACCGAAAAGAGAGAGAACGATATTTTGATTAATAAAAATGTGGGCAGGGGAGACAGATTGGGTAATGGGGCACGTTCCCCTTTGTCCACCGTCGATGGCGTTCGTAAATAGCGGGCCAGAAATTGTAGAACATATCCCAGAAATTAAGCAGACCCTCATCTAGAAGGATGGAACATCACTGTAGGAGCCAGTGGAAAACTGAGCAGAAAGTGAATTTAGCAACATTTTCAACGATTTTGATCCAGTTAGGTGCTTATAATTTTACACACACACACACACATTATTATATTATATATATATATATATATATATATATATATATATATATATATATATATATATATATATATATATATATATATTTATATATATATATATGCACATATATATGTATATATACACACCACAGTCTGTAACAGTGTGTAAACAAGAGATCATATATTTTAATATATGGGTTTTATATATATATATATATATATATATATATATATATATATATATATATATATATATATATATATATATATAGATATTTTATATGTGTTCTAATTATTTTCTTTTATAATCTCTTTGACAAGCATCGCATCTATATTTTCAGTAATTTTTATACTTGTTTGACGCAAATATTTCTAATTGCTTTTCTTTTACTTTCAGGTACGTAACCGACGTAACTTCTTGTGTGTGCATAAATTGTAAGTATATCTAAAGTTTCATTTTTGGCCAGTTTTTAACAGCTGATTATAGGATGGTAAATCTCATGCCTTCACTAGCCCAGACCCGAAGAAAGCTAAGGAGAAAGGACCAAAGAATAGAAAAAGGTAAAAATCCCAAGAAAGCGATAAACTCGTGTTTGGAAAGACTCAGATTATAAGAATCAGGTGAAAAAAATGAATGTTTTTGATTCATCGGTACTTCCCAATCTTTTGAGACACTACGGGGAACAGCGGTTTGAATCAGCGTCATTTACCATAATTGTTTGGCCGTATTTTTAGTTTTCTGTAAAAGATAACTTTTAAGATGGCTATTTGTCTGTCCGTCCGTCCGCACTTTTTCTGTCCGCCTTCAGATCTTAGTCATTGAAGGAGGGCTGCAAATTGCCATGTTGATCATCCACCTCCAATCATCAAAATAACAAATTTCCAGCCCTCTAGCCTCAGTATTTTTTATCTTATTTAAGTTTAAGGTTAGCCATGGATCGTGCGTCTGGCAGCGCTTTCCAGTTCTGGAGGCGTCGTCGACGCACGCATTATTTATTTCTTTTTCTATAAGCAACAGGATACTGGCTCTGCAAAGGCATGAACACCTAATTTTAGGCAGTCTGGTTTGACGTAAATGATTCTTGTCTGTTGATGTCCGGTTTAATTGTTTATGCTACCACTGCTGCTATTATAATTACTATTATTTTGGGTATTATTATTAGCAGCATTAGTAGTAAAAATATGAGAAGACTAACGAGTGGCCTTCAGCTAGCAAGAAATATGAAAAGACTAACGTGTGGTCTTCAAAACCCTCTCCATATTCCAGGGCCTTACGTGAAACCCAAACAAAATTCCCTCTTAATTTGCATATTCCTACGCACGGGCGCTTTTCATGTTGCGCTAAACGTCTTCCTCTTCAGTAGAAAGTCTTATGATACCATGGTAACCCGCCCCCACTACCCCACTACCCCACACTACCCACATTCACAAAAGGAGATGAAAGAGAAGGGATGCTGTTTGCGATAACCCGAGTGATCCTTTCCGTTATGTATTCATACCTGCTCTTTTCTTCTCCTCTTACTGTACCTCCGTTCATACCTTTCTTCCATCTTGCTATCCACCCTCTGCTAACAAGTATTTCACGGTGCAACTGCCTTGAGGTTTTCCTCCTGTTGCACCTTTCAAACCTGCCTACTCTCAATTTCCTTTCCAAATGGCCTCATAGGTCCCAGTGCTTGGTCTTTGGCCTCAACTCGATATTCCATTCCATGCTCTCTGGCATCATTTGGCCTCTCACGAGACAGACGGAAGGTACTGCTGCCTTTTCTGTCGCATCTGTTCAGGTAGATATTTCCTCTGGGGGAATACAGATGTTCTCAGTTGGGTGTGGGCATTAGGGGTAAGAATGGTACAGTAGTAGTAATTGTAGCGTCTCGTACTCTCCTGTGTACATTTAACATAAGTCGTGATGCTACTTGAAAGAGGATACCCCATTACTGTGCTTCTTTTCTGACTGAAAATTGCTGGTTAAGTTTGTGGATGGATCTGCTTTTATTGAAGTATCTTTATTTATTTGTTATTCTAGTTACTCTTTTCCTCATTTCCCGCAGGTGGTATTCTGTTCTGTGGCGAGTTGCTTTTGAAAGTTAATTTTTTTTAATTTGCTTCATCTGAATAATTACAGGTTTTTTATAATGAAAATAATATATTCGCTGACCAATTTTCCCGGTACAAGTACATCAGGATAACGTTATAGTAATTCAGTGTTTATCGAGACAAAACCTTTTCCCAAAAGTATGTCAGGTGCGCTTGAAGCAAAAGCAGTTGCTTTTCAAGTCGCTTGTATTTGCAGCAAATGCAGTTGTTTTGCAAGTCAGATGCACTTGAAGCAAAAGCAGTTGCTTTTCAAGTCAGATGCACTTGAAGCAAAAGCAGTTGCTTTTCAAGTCAGATGCACTTGAAGCAAAAGCAGTTGCTTTTCAAGTCAGATGCACTTGAAGCAAAAGCAGTTGTTTTTCAAGTCAGATGCACCTGAAGCAAAAGCAGTTGTTTTTGTCAACCATTCTTGGCATGTTTCCCTGATTTCTAGACGCGGCCCGTCGTTCTAGGGAATAAACTGCCTTCCGAGAAAGCAGTCCGGTTTCCGCTCATGTGGCCGTAGCTCGTAACGAATGGAGGACGGAATAACTTCTCACAGAAGTCTCAGAGGCCTTGACCTCTGACGGGAGATATCTCAGCGACATCTCCCTTGAGAAACTGGATTGACCTTGACCTCTCTGGGGAAGAAATCCGAATCCTAAGCTCTCTCGGGGGGAAATAAGAATGACCTCGTGCGTTACAGATTGAAACGATACTCACCGGAGAAACTGAACTGCCCTGGACCTCTTGTAGGGTATTTGGAAGGGACTTCTTAATTTAGAAGTCGAAATGGTATCATACAGGAGAAGTTAAGATAAACTTGGCCGTTTTCAGGAGGAATCGAATGACCTTCACCGTTCTGTGGAGAAATAGGAATGACTCTTTACAAGGCGATCTCCTATGGGAGAAGCCGAAAGGATATCTCATGGGAGAAAGTGGAACGGCCTTGACCTTTCTCAGGAGAGATCAGAATGATTTTAATTTTTATCGGGTGTTATAAAAATTATATATATCTTTGGACGAGTTGGAGTGACCTTCGTCTCTTTCGGAAAAATATGACTGGCCTCTCATGAGAAGAATCGAATGGATGTCTCAGGTCAGAGGTCAAAGTAACCTTGAACTTTTAGGAGGGAAATGAAAATGTCATCTCACGAGATAAATGACAATAGCCTTGAAACGTGCCAGAATAAATAGGAATGGCTCCTTACAGCCAAAGTTGGAATTTTATCTCACGGATAAAATCGGATCGACCCTTCCCCTTTCTTAGGAGA
>NC_089756.1:27355517-27360517 GCF_040412425.1 Macrobrachium rosenbergii | reverse complement strand
ATTTCCGGCAAAATGAGAAGGATTCATAAATCGTTCACTGCAACTTTTTCGAAATGAAGAGAAAATCGTGTTGTTTTTTTCTTTAAATTCTGAAAATATTCTGCATTTTTTTTTTAAATTCTGAAGTCAAGGGGTTTTGCAACCTTGTGCCCTGATTTTTTTTTTTTCATTACTGAATGCCAGGCGCCGTTGACACAACTTCCAAGACAATTGCTGAAACTGCGACCCACCTTAAGAAGTTGGCGGGAGTGGCATTCGGTTGCAATGTTGCAATGGAATGGGATATAGAATTTAGGCCAAAGGCCAAACGCTGGGGCCTATGAGGTCACTCAGCGCCGAAACGGAAATTGGGAGTAGAAAGGTTTGAAAGGTGTAACAGGAGGAAAACCTCGCAGCAGTTGCACTATGAAAGAAATGTTAAGAGGGGTTGGATAGCGAGATGGAAGAAAGAGAATATGAATGGAGGTATAGTAAAAGGAATGAAAGGGGTTGCAGCTAGGGGCCGAAAGCACGCTGCAATGAACCTTAAGTAATGCCTACAGTGCACAGCGTGAGGTACACTGATAGCGCTACCCCCTTAGGGGTGGTTGCATTGTTGCCCGAAAATCCAGCTGAGTGGGTATGTGATGTAGATAACTGTCTGCATTCCTGATGTCTGGGAATAAATGGGAATGTTGACTGCCATTTGGATGGAATGCATTAAATCAATACTTTATTCTGATGTTGCATTACCTGATCGATGGCATGACGTGGACAGATGTGCGACATGAATTCTGATTCAGTATTCTGGTTAATGTGTCTGGTGGGAATAAATAACCAAAGCCGCATAACTTGACTTCATTTATTTTTTTTTTTTTATGTTTTGTTGTTATTTGGCACAGAGTAAATTTCGTTCAAGGTATTTCCTGATTGAAATATTTGTAAAAAAAAAAAAATTTTATTTGAAACATTTTCGAAATATTTGTTAAAAAAAGTTCTGTTAGAAAGATTTTTGAAATATTTGTTTGAAAAAAGTTCTGTTAGATTTTTGAAATATTTGTTTAAAAAAATCCTATTAGAAACATTTTCGAAATATTTGTTTAAAAAAGTTATATTAGAAAAGTTTTTGAAATATTTGTTTAAAAAAGGTTTTATTAGAAAGATTTTTTAAATATTTGTTTAAAAAAAGTTCTATTACAAAAAAAATTTGAAATTTTTGGTAAAAAAAAAAGGTCTGCTAGAAAGACTTTTCGAAATATTTTTTTAAAAAAAGTCATGTTAGAAAGATTTTTGAAAGATTTGCTTAAAAAAAAGTTCAGTTAAAAAGACTTTTCGAAATATTTGTTTAAAAAAAGTTCTGGTAGAAAGATTTTTGAAATATTTGATGCAGTAAAAAAAAGATAACGACGACAATAAAAAAAAACTTTTTCTTAATAGAACTTATTTTAAACAAATATTTCAAAAATCTTTCTAACAGAACTTTTTTAAACAAATAACTAAAAAAATCTTTCTAATAAAAAAGTTGTAGTAGGAAGATTTTTGAAATATTTGTTTAAAAAAAAAGTTCTATAAGGGAAAAGTTTTTTTTGTTTAAAAAAAAAGTTCTATAAGGGAAAAGTTTTTTTTTGTTTAAAAAAAAAGTTCTTATAAGGGAAAAGTTTTTTTTACCGTCATCGTTATCTTTTTTACTACAACTTATGCTACTTCCACAACCGCAATCACGAACACTTGGATTGTTGTTACCTTGATGGTTGTTATTATAATCGATAACGCCGATATTTTGGAAATAACCTTTATTATTACAAGGTTAATCACTTCGGTTCTCATTTCCTGTTATGGTTTGTAGTCTGGACGAAATATATGTGAACTGATTTACACTTTCGGTTTTCGTTGGAAATATTGCCAAAGCATAGTTTTATGGTGTTATCAACTGGTATAATGGTAGCTGGCCGATTGTGGTAGGTCGCAGTCAGGAGCGCTAAGTGCGTGGGCTAGAACTTCATCTCAAAAGAGTAAACCGGAAAAGCTATTACATAAACACACACACACACACGCACACACACACATACACATATATATATATCTTATATATATATATATATATATATATATATATATATATATATATATATATATATATATATATATATATATATATATATATATATATATATAAACATTAAGCTATTAAACGTCCTTTAATATCCAATTCGCTCTACTCCGGAAATAAATATATTTTTCATAATTACACTTGCTTGTTTGATGTGTGGTTAAAATTCGTCACTGTAGTCCTGAGTTCTTGGCTTCCGTGGTTCGAGCCCACGGACGACGAACTTATCAATTCAAAAATTCTCGGGTAACATATATGAAAATATATTATTTCCGAGGCAGGAGCGAATTGGATATTAAAGGACGTTGTAGCTTAATGCTTGTATATGAATCACGATGGTGTGGGATAAAAATTACACATATATATATATATATATATATATATATATATATATATATATATATATATATATATATATATATATATATATATATATATATATATATATATATATATATATTACATATATATAACTGTGTGTGTTTATGTATATTATGTATAAAGGATAATCAGAAACGTTGCCCTCAGTATACAGTTTTCATAATGATCCAACTATGCAAGGTAAAAAGTTTGAATGGAGAGAGAAAGAGAGAGAGAGAGAGAGCGTAGTAGTAATTTAAAGGAATAGAATGCTGTCTGCCAATGCAATAAATCAAGAGTGTAACCATGATTAAAATTGAACGTTGTTTTGAATAACACTGAACGCGCATCAGTGTCATGAATGCATATAACGTATTTATACAATGGTTCTCTTGTTTTTCGCGATATAACTGTTATATTAAAATGAAAAATGAAGCCGTACAATTCACTGTTGCTGAACCACTTCGCATTTGTACAATTATATTTGTTTTTTCCGTTTTTGTTCCCACCTAAAAATCGTATGCTGCATTAGAGAATGGCTTTTGAACAACACAAAAACAGCATTCACTGCCACATTTAACCAGCAGTTTCTATATTTGTATCGATTTATATATATCACGGCTTCACCGAATTCGTAATATGCATTTTGTTCTTTTTTTTTTACCGATAAATCGTTTGGCCCAAGAGAGGATTGCTTAATCCGAGACGAAACGGCGGGCAATATATAACGTTGTATGTGAAACTAATCCCTCAAATATCCCTTATTTAATGGGTCTCTTCATAAATCCCTGGTGCTTCAAGCTTCCGTCCTCGACTTGTAATGGAGCACAGTGCAAATAGACGGGAAAAGCTTCAGAGGTCCAAAAAGAATGTGAAAGTCACGTAGAAAAGCCCTGGTGGTACGTCCGTCAGCCTCCCACGTGTTTTAGAGAGAGAGAGAGAGAGAGAGAGAGAGAGAGAGAGAGAGAGAGAGAGAGAGAGAGAGAGAGAGAGGGCTCCTCCAGAATGATGTGGAAGGGAAACTGCTCTGGCAGACGCGAGGGTCCACAGGTAGAATTTTTCATTGGTTTGTTTTGATTAGAAACTGAATATTTCATAGCCTTCAATCACTGGGAAAGAAAGAGTGGGGGAGGGTAGGGAGAGAGCAAGGAGGGCCTGATTTGGTAGGGGGATACGTGTTTTTCTCTCCAAATATCTATGGAGGGGGGAGTATATAGGTATGTGTTCCGCCTGTGGGCAATATACCGCGTTTGTTGGCCGTTATTGGCTCACATTCTGTGAATTGAATTCTTTTGGAAGGATTGAATGGCTTTCCACTACGTTTGGATTGTAGATGCATTCGTGAGTAGGCGTAATTTGTTAATATTATTCTTGTATATTTTTTTTTGTTAGGTTTTTTTGTATTTTGGAACTGCAGTTATCTGTTACGTGGATTTCTACGGAATCGTGCAACTTCGTGTCGCCATATTTTGTAGCAAGTATCTTTTAAAGTCATAATGGTAAGTGAATTTAAGTGTATTTTTGTATGTATATATATATATATATATATATATATATAGATATATATATATATATATATATATATATATATATATATATATATATATTTATTTATTTATTTATTTATTTATTTATTTATTTATATATTCACACACTTTTCTTCTGGACGGTGACATTGCCCCCTTGTCCTCAACCAGCTGTTAACCCGAAGTAGCTTCACAGCTGTCACTGTGAATCTGGGAAACAAATAATCGCAGATATAATGTCACCAGTCTTGTGTCACAATCTGATGCAGCCCAGTAGACACATACTTCACCTTTAAGCCGCAGAGATTTAAGACTGGTAAGTTCACCCACATTTTAGTTTCTTAAAGGTGTATGGACCCGGTAGAAAGAGACCAAAGGGAACAGACGCAAAGTAGATGCTTCAGGGGACCCTCAGTACTGTCACCAGTGCGCCACTCAGAACGCCCAATTTTCGGTATCATTCCCTACTGGTTGAGTACCGAAGGTTTAGAAAGTTCCCACATCAGTGAATTTCCTTTAGACTGGTTATAATGGGATATTGTTGTTCGTTAATCGCTAATATGATTGCAAAACTGCAGTGTATTGCAATTTGTGTGTCACAGCGATGCCATTTTTGCTTCTCACTTTTTGCAATAAAAACGTATTTGTATTTTAGCGGGTACATCTGGTAAAATTCACTGTCCAGCGACTATGTAAAGATTTATTTGGAGTATTAGTATCCGTTTCATGCCAGTTACCAAAACCACATTCGTTCATGTGTATGGAAACCGAGAAGGGTGCTGGAAGTTTTACTTTGATCCCCTGGAATAAAAAAAAAAGATAAATAAATGATTGGTGCTGGGAGTTCAAAAGGAGACGGGAGTCTCAGGGATGTGTCAGCGTCAGACACCCAAATTCTCTGCTTACTTGCCCCTTAGGGGGATAGTGCCGTCAGTGCACCTCGCGCGGTGCACTGTAGGCATTACTTGGGGTTCTTTGCAGCGTGCCTTCGGCCCTTAGCTGCAACCCCTTTCGTTTCTTTTTAC
>NC_089756.1:27348017-27350517 GCF_040412425.1 Macrobrachium rosenbergii | reverse complement strand
AAAACGTAGAACTCTGTCAGTGCAGTTACCGTAACAGCCGTTATCATCTTTGAAATGCATTACGCGTTGTGAAATATACTAATGTTAAGCTTCTTGCAGATGTTATTATAATTAGCGGTAATGCACATTATTACAGAAGTTTTTTCCTGAATGCAGACTTTTTGTTTGTCATTGTTTTTTTATAGCTAGGGAGTGCTTCTCTCTCTCTCTCCTCTTTTTTCACTCTTATTGCTTATTCTCTTTTATTCTCATGTGGGCTTTCTGTTGTACGAAAAACGGCACCTTGTAAGGAGTAATAATGTTGATGATCATTATAATAATAATGAGAATTATTATTATTATTATTTTTATTATTATTATTATTATTATTATTATTATTATTATTATTATTATTATTATTATTATTATTATAAAATACATACACTATCATTACCATTATTAAAGGTAAAACACAATTATTATTATTATTATTATTATTATTATTATTATTATTATTATTATTATTATTATTATTATTATTATTATTATTCAAATCTTCTTCACAATCCCGGTGAATATGTTTATAAATACAAAATCACATTTTTGTAAATACTAGTTGCAAAATAACAAATGAATTCAGGAGCTTTCAGAGGCCTGCTCAGCCCCTTCTTCTAGCTGAAGAAGGAGCTGAGCAGGCTCGAAAGTTCCTGGAATTCATTTTATTATTTGTAAATACAGTACTTTACATAAATGTGATTTTGTATTTTATTATTATTATTATTATTATTATTATTATTATTATTATTATCAGATACGTACTCTATCACTACCATTATTGGGGCAGAAGCCCTCCGCGGAGAGATGTATTACAGAAAAGTATAGCTGTCTCGGCCATCTTGTTATCTTATACAGTGTTCTCCCTTTTCCAGTTATTTGTCTTTCGTCTGCATGCGGTTTGCGTTGACTCTGCAGATGACGTAAGAATAGGTCTTTTTCTTTGACTTAATCTGAAGTTTTGCTATATTATATTTGTTTCCAGTTTTGATAGCTAAACCTTTTTGGATTATTATTATTATTATTATTATTATTATTATTATTATTTATTATTATTATTATTATTATTATTATTATTATTGTCAATGGAAATTAGACCTTTTCTGCACCAATTCATGGCCATTAAACATTTTTTTAGATTATTATTATTATTATTATTATTATTATTATTATTATTATTATTATTATTATTATTATTATTATTATAAATGGAAATGAGACGTTTTTCTGCATCTCTTCATGACCATTTAAACCGTTTTTTGATTATTATTATTATTATTATTATTATTATTATTATTATTATGGTCTATCACAGTCATCCTATTCGACTGGGTGGTTTTTATAGTGTGGGGTTCCGGGTTGCACCCTGCCTCCTTAGGAGTCCATCACTTCCCTCACTATGTGCGCTGTTTCTAGTAGCACACTTTTCTGCATGAGTCCTGGAGCTACTTCGGCATCTAGTTTTTCCAGATTCCTTTTCAGGGATCTTGGGATCGTGCCGAGTGTTCCTGTTATTATGGGTACAGTTTCCACTGGCATATTTCCATACCCTTCTTATTTCGATTTTCAGGTCTTGATACTTATCAGTTTTTTCTCTTTCTTTCTCATCTACTCTGGTGTCCCATGGTATTGCGACGTCAGTGAGTGATACTTTCTCCTTGATTTTGTCAATCAACGTTATTATTATTATTATTATTATTATTATTATTATTATTATTATTATTATTATTATTGTAAATGGAAGTGAGACGTTTCTCTCCACCCATGCCTGACCATTACATTAACATCAGCTCTCACGTGGAAGACCCAGCAAAATCCTCTGGTAACGGCAGGGGCGTCTGGGCTAAAATCTTCTGGATCCTAGAGGAGCCCCAAGATCCTCTTGCCCCTGCCAGGTAAAAATCCTCGGTGCCCTTCGGCACTCATAAAAGACAGATGAGTTTATCCCCTTCATACGCGGTCATATGATGGAGCGTCTCTCTCTCTCTCTCTCTCTCTCTCTCTCTCTCTCTCTCTCTCTCTCTCTCTTCTTAGTGGTCGTCACCGTCTGCTTCCTCCTCTCCTGCGTCTTCCTCTTTTTCTTCTTTTATTTCCTCAGCACCCTTTGATTGTATTATTTCGTCTATACCTTCGCTTACTTGTCAATGCCATGCGTCGCTTGTCCCTTCTATTTGTGCTTGCAAGATGCCTTCACTCCCTTACACTTCTAATTGCTTTGTATCCTAACCCCCCTTTGCTACTTTGTCATTTATATTTCTCATGTCATCTATAGCTCCTCCTACTACTTATGATGACAGTATGCCATGTATCTTTTCTATTTTCATTTGCATTGTATCGTTTATCCCTTCTGCTCTTGTGATTGCTTCGTACCTTTTATCCTTTCTGCTAATTTGGACGGCATTGTATCGTCCGTCCCTGCTATTTCTGATGGCATAATTACATTAAATCGTTTATCCCTCTCGTTGGC
>NC_089756.1:27328017-27343017 GCF_040412425.1 Macrobrachium rosenbergii | reverse complement strand
AAATGCCGGTGCATTTTTTTACCTGTTTATCTTTTGATTCCTATTTCAGCTATTGTTTTCGTTTTAGTCCTCATTATGCCCGTGATTAGCGTTTTGAATTTTATTTACAAGTTGATTTCAGACATTTTTATTCTTGGTTTATTCCATTGTACGTATTTGAATCCTAATATTAATAATTTTTTTTTCAATTTGAACTATATTTATTTTTCCCTTATTCTGAATTCCATTTTTGTCTCTTTTTGGTGTATGAATCATACGTCATTCTATTGTATTCTAAATTCTATGGCTGTTTTTTGTCACTTGAATTTTATTTTCATAGTACATACAAAAGGCCTCGTTTGAAGTTATACGAATGACTTTTCATGACATGGTGACAAATGGTGCTGCAAAGTCAGAAGGAAAGCATCAGACCGAACATTTTTTTTTTTTTTGCCTTGTTAAGAAATTGTGCGCTGCAGTCAGAAAGTGGGCCCTCCTGATCCTTCAGACGACGTGTGCTCTCTCTTCCACTGAGATGAAGATCTGTTTAAGAACGTCGGCGTGATCGTAGCAATTGCTTATGCCAGCGTGAACTCAGGCGCATTTTTTACTTGTTTTATAAATGAAATACCATTTCCTAACATCTGTACTTGGTAAATCAGCAGCCCCCCGGTCCCTGGATTGGACTTTCCCGGCACTGTCATGCTCAGGGATTTTCTAACCTGATTTTGTTTTCCCCGATTCCTATAACCTTCTTTTCAAGAGGCGGCGCTGTCGGTTTCTTTCGGTCTGGGTACCACTCTTCAACAGCTTTTAATTAGACGAGGGGATTTGGGTTACTGTGAGGGGTGTTCGTCATCATGATTGGAGAGGGAGTATCCTGTGAGGGGTGCACCCGGCGTGCATTTTCCCGAGATGCAACTGAGTACCGACCTTTACCTAAAAAAAGGACGCCATGTCTTAAAAACTAATCATAGCATTTTCCTGAAAATAATCTCCTTATGTTTCCCACACCCAGATTACTCAGAATGTATTGATATAACTTAACCTAACCCAACCTAACCTAACCTAGGGCATGGGAAAAAAATCGGGGCTGGTCCAATACTAGCATACATCTCAGGAATTGCCACCCGGGGATGAAGGTTCCTGTGGTCAAAAGTTACAGTCGGGTTTTTTTAAACGAAGAGTTTACCAACGATTCCCGCTTTCTGTATGTGTTCACCTCTGGCTGCAACCCTCTACAGTCGGCCAACCACCGAAAAGACTCATTGTTTTGATCAGCACTACGTGTTTTATGGGAACGGATCACAGAGAGAGAGAGAGAGAGAGAGAGAGAGAGAGAGAGAGAGAAGCACTTTAATGTAAGGATCGGGAGTTTGTCTCTTTGATGAGTTTGATAATTAGCAAAGTTTAGTTTGAATTTGACGGTTTCTTAAATATCCTGCGGAGTAAAAAGTTTCTATGTTGGCAAAGGATAGCATTTTAAGACCACTTTTTTTTTTTCAAACTTCAATACGTAATTTTGCATCGCTTCAGTGTCATCTTTTTGCGTTTTCTTTTTTACGCATATTTTTTTTTTCACTCATCTGAACAATTAGATTTTTTCTATACAAATGGAAAGGATGTTTGACATGACATTATTATTATCCCACAACAGAAAAGTAATCTCTCATTTAAACTTTTTATTTCCATGCTTCATTTGTAGCAGCAGGTTGACAACAGCACAGCCAGAGCGGTTTATTATAATTTTATTGATTCTTGGACCGTTTCGTCCCCTCCGTTTGATTTTTGCCTCCCGATACTCGTAGACCTACTGCAGGTCCCAGGTTGTGCAGCTGTCGATTCGACGCAAACGGAATGGTTTCCGATACGGCTTCGCCTCTGATCGGATTTATTATCTCCCGTGGAGGCCTGGGGCCCCGGGACGATCGCCACCTGAAGTTTGCTTTGCGCGGCTCACTGTAGACAGTACGAGAGGTTCCTTGTAGTGCCTCTTTGGCACATAGCTGCTTTACTCTCTGCCTACTACTTTCCATTCCGTCCCTTCAGTCTCTTCTGATTTATGCTTTGTTTATCTCCGGTCTCCAAATTTCTTTCGATGTAGAAGAGGATCGAGTAATGATTATTTATCTCGAATCACTCACTTTGTCTTTATTGTTTCTACTTTCATGCTGGTTGTGGGCCACAAAAAAAAAAAAAAAAAAAGAAGAGGCCTGAGAATAGGTTTTTCACTTCTTGCCTTACCTAAAAAAAGTCATGAAAGTGCTGAGAATTACAGCAAACCATTACAGGCTGGTGCAAGCGGCAGTGGATCGTAGTGAAACCTGAAAGCCAATAAAGTAAACTGGCTTTAATTGTCGAAAACTCTCGAGTTTTCGACAATTATATAATAATATTCTCTTATAAACGATAAAATGTAAAAAAAAATATTATTTTCTATAGAACTATGATACATCAACAACAACAACACAATACATATGTTTAATCTTTTTCACTTTGTGCATTTCTCTTTAGAGAGGAAATAATTTCTCTTGAGAGAGAGAGAGAGAGAGAGTAACCCCGATCATTTATGGCTGTTAAACTGCCACAAAACTTGACCAAAGCTAGATTAAATCCAGTTCATGATATATGCGAGGTATAATTGATTTATCCAGTTGATAATTCATCTCGCACTTCTTTGGGTGATTAAGTCCACAAAGAACGCACAGAGAAGTTTTTGCCGGATGCGAATGATTAGCGGTAATCTCCTCGTTCGCCTTCCCTCGCAAACTTCAGCAATAAATTCATACATTTTACAGGAGGTCGCACAATTATGTATCTCGTAATTATGCGTCTCGTTCCGGCTCCTATTAATTTGTGCCTTTTTCGCCGGACCCGTTTTGGGGTGAGGGACTCGAGATTCGTTTGACGTTTGTCATATTCTTTTCCATTTTTTTTTTTTCGTCCATATGCCTGGCCCCCAAATCACCAAATAATTCGGTTAAATACGATGTCATAATTAACTGGGAGAGACCGCTCGTCTCACATTTATTAATTAGCGTTTTTTTACTTTTTTTTTTTTTATTTTATACCTTTCTGATTGCAAATAGAGTGTGACTTACCAGGCGAGGATTTGTTAATTGATGAAGTAATGGCTGTTCTAAGAATAGATAGATGATGGGGAGTGGGTCACACCTGCCCGAGGTTGAGCCAAAAATTGAGAGAGAGAGAGAGAGAGAGAGAGAGAGAGAGAGAGAGAGAGAGAGAGAGAGAGAGAGGGAGAGAGAGAGAGAGAAACTGCTCTAGCGGAGGAAGGTGATTTGCAACATACTTCATCTGCACAAATAACCTAGTTTTGTGAAGATGAAGTACTTGCAATCTACCTTTACAATTCAGAGTAAAAATACCAATTAATTACAATTAAGAAAATTATGATACAAGTAAATTTTAAAAATACAGTAGCAATAATTGAACAGAAAAAAATAAGTAGTAAAACAAGAGAGAGAGAAACAAGAGAGAGAGAGAGAGAGAGAGAGAGAGAGAGAGAGAGAGAGAGAGAGAGAGATCTGCTCTAGTGGAGGCAGGTGATTTGAAACATACTTCATCTGCACAAATAATCGGGTTTGTTAGGCTCATGGTCATGTTTCTTTTTCTGCGTTTTGATAATCTCATAGGTTCTCATTTTCTTTCTATTCACCTATGAGCATTCTGGTCTGTATTTGGGAGTAAATATTTCGAAGCATGGTGGAATGAGAGAATAGGTGAGCTACAGAACAGAGGAGCAAGAAGGGCAGCAAAATGTGTGCAAAAGATGGGAGGGAACTTGGAGAGCCTATGGAAGCCTAGATATGAAGGACATGTTGAACTATCTCTCTTCTATGGAAGACAAGTGTGATTGTTGAGTGCGAATGAAAGAAAGACGGAATAAAGTGTAGAGACAACTTGTTTACATAGAATGTTTGGCATAAGAACTGAAAGGGAGAGAAATGTTGAGAAACATAGAAGTAATTAAAGATTTAGTGTAGGTGAAAGGATGGATCAGAGGGTTTTTAGATGGTTTGGTCCTGTGAAAAGAATGGAAGATGATGGGTTGGTGAAAAAGGTATGGATAGTTGGAGTGAAAGAGGTAATTGAAAGGGGGACCTCAACATCCAAAAAAGAGAGAAAAGGCATATAAGACTGAGGTGAATGGCGCAGTATATTTAAGGGGTGTTCGATGCACCACTGGTGAGCCTTCTGTGTAGGTTTAACAAGAGAATCCTTTTATGGAAATATTTTGTGTGGGGTCTGTTCACGATTTAGCAATTTCCTGCTGTGGGAAACGGCTTAATGTTGAAATTACATATATATATATATATATATATTATATATATATATATATATATATATATATATATATATATATATATGTATGTATATATATATATATATATATATATATATATATATATTATATATATATATATTTATATATATATATATATATATATATATATATATATATTATATATATATATATATATATATATATATATATAAATATGATGTATGTATGTGTATGTGATATATGTATGTATGCATGTGTGCATACTATGATTTATTACATTTGCACGTACAACACTTGACAGAGAAGTGCCAAAGGCCGAAAAATTAATGAAAAAGATGTCAGGTAATAAGCCGCCATCTTTTTTTTTTTTCCTGTCTCAAGCGAATTCTTTGCCCTCTTTTGCAGAGAAGGGTGGGGCTCATTTTTTGTGGTCCTCCTCCTCCTCCTCCTCTTCGCTGATACGTAACTTTCTGCCTTTCATTCTTCATTCGTTCCACTTAGTTTCATCCTACCTATAATATATGTCCAACTTCTTGAACTTCAGAAAAACAGGTCACGTTAATCTGATTCCTCATCATAAAAGTGATGACAAAAATATCACTGAAGGTTTCTCACACTGTACGATTTCTTGGGACTCAATAGTCTTCTCTTCTTTGTTATCTTTTTTTTCAGTTTTTTATCCCCAAAATACTTTATTCTTCTCTTTTATCACTGATGGACTTTCTGTTCTCTGGGACGCTTCATAAGATAATAATTCTCAAGTTTAATTGCTTGATTTTCCAAGCTCGTTTCATGTAGATTTGTTCTGTAAGGATGTATGCTTATTATAAACAACAATAATAATAATAATCATCATCAGCATCAGCATCAGCATCATCATCATTATCGTCATCATCATTATCTCTTGTAAAAATTGCAGTCATCCATATGTCGGGGAAACGGAGAGAGATTTAGAGCTCAGATCTGAAGAAATCAGAAGAAATATTGCTCAGTGATGGAAGGTCTTGCGTTGTGCCACATTGTTGGGAGAAGATCATCAAATGGACATCGGAAATAACAATATAATAATATATAAATGCCGTGACATACAAGGTAAATCTTTTGCCAAGTCGGTTGCAGCAAGTGAGAAGAATGATGCTGAAGAGGAAGGATTAAGCTGCATTGTCTTCGAGGTTAATCAAAACAATTCTTTCAGGAGACCGACCCCACTGGGTACCATGTAAACGGATGATCTGTTTGACCCATAGTCATGAAGCAGCGTCGTTGTGGAAAAGGGCAGCGGCTTGCTGGTCTGTGTATTTGAAGCACAAGTCTCCAGAACACAGTTCAACGCCTCGTTTGAGAATAGGATTTGTGTATCTCGAACGTGTGTTGATATGTAGTACTTTGTAAGACAACAGTACAGAATGTTAATCAAAACGGAGAGGTTTTATTTTCCCACGAGAACACGGTGTTATGGTCATTTCCACTGTCAGTGTTATTAATAAATTTGCATTTTAGCACATGGCACTAAATATTGTACGTAACGGCAGGGATTTATTCTGCTGTAATATAGATTGGAAGTCGGGCATGTTTGTTAAATCTGTTACGCGCGAAATCGAACATTCGCGGCTTCAATTTTGCCAGCAGGATTGGTTACTTGTTGCCAACAATTTGCCGGCAGTATTGATTACTGATATAATGTGCAGTAATTGCGGTATTTTGACCGCTGGTGTGTGTTAAAACACGTGAAGACGTGCAAGTATTTCTTTTCCCTCTATTGATTACTTGTTGCCAACAATTTTGCCCTCAGTATTGACTACTTTTTGCCAACAAATTTGCCACCAGTATTGACTACTTGTTGCCAACAACTTTGCCACCAGTATTGACTACTTGTTGCCAAAAATTTTGCCAGCAGTATTGACTACTTGTTGCCAACAATTTTGCCACCAGTATTGACTACTTGTTGCCAACAACTTTGCCACCAGTATTGACTACTTGTTGCCAACAATTTTGCCCTCAGTATTGACTACTTGTTGCCAACAATTTTGCCATCAGTGTTGACTACTTGTTGCCAACAATTTTGCCACCAGTATTGACTACTTGTTGCCAACAATTTTGCCACCAGTATTGACTACTTGTTGCCAACAATTTTGCCACCAGTATTGACTACTTGTTGCCAGCAATTTTGCCAGCGGTATTGACTGCTTATTGCCAACCTCGTCGGAAAAAGTGTGACACTGTCTCTCACTTAGAAGTTGGAAGCAAAAGTAATCTTCACTGCTATACGTGCTAGATAATATGTTTGCTTGTTTATCAGATATCAGAGTTTTCATAGGGGGACGATGGTCACTCAAAATTTTCATAGGAGGACGATTATCATTTCACACGTGACCGTAAAAGGCCTCCTACAGGGTCGGGTCGGGGTATCGTACAAGCGATTCTTTAATGGCAAGTCTGTTGTTTCGGACGGGGTCAAGTCCTGTCAAATTCCCGCTTGCCCCCTTGCTCTCATTATCTTTGGAATGGGCTGCAAAAGGTGTTTGGTAAATAGTCCATTGGTTTCTGTATTACACACACACACACACACACACACACACACTCATATATGGTATATATATATATGTGTGTGTGTGTATGTGTGCGTATCTCTAAATCTGTATCTCATATACAGGTACAGTACATGTCAGCTGACGAAAAAGGCCCATATGAATAAACTAGAAGGCGAACAGAAGGGTGCTATATCTCGGTCAGCATCTTTACCCACCTTTTCACATATAAATGGTTTTGGCAGTACACGGGAGCGTTGTCTATGCAAGAGGGACATTTCTAAGTACAAGGAATGAGGAAATATGGGGTTCATCAGGTTCTGGCTAAACCCCGAAAAAATGGAATTTTCATCGTAAAAAAATATCTATACCGGAAGAGATATAATCAGATTCGTCTGTTTCCACGACTTTTGGGTCGTTGAAACCAGGTAAGATTTCCCATTTCTTTTTTGGACTCTTTTTAAAAGGGATAAGCACTCGCTATACTCGGGGCGTATTCGTAGCCTAATGGACCCAATACCTCGTAATTTCTTTGAGTTTTAGAAATTCATTCTCGCGTAAATAATGCTTCTCTCTACGGCCAACACCATTATAGTTTGAAAAGGGGTGAAATATTGCCGGAACTGAGCGCTCTCATATTTCGCTACAAACTTATGTAGTTACATATAAAGATGTATATGTTATGTTATATTATATATATGTATATATATATATATATATATATATATATATATATACACATACACACACATATATATTATAAATTTTTGGCTCGCATCAATACCTAACACAGTTTCTCATATGAGAGGCCAGGACGTTACCATTCTGTGAAGCACATGCTTATGTGTTCATAGTTCTATCGTATATATATATATGTATATATATATATATATATATATATATATATATATATATATATATATATATATATATATATATATGTATGTATATGTGTGTGTGTTTCATATTCACGCTGAAGGGATAATTCGAACGAAATGCTAACAGTTGGTTCACTGGTGGGTCGGGAAGTTGGGCAAAACTCGTTGGTGCGTTAGGTGGCAGCTTGCCCAGGAGAAACGTCTGGTGCGGAAATACTTAGGTTCCACCTACTTTTATGACGTGTGGGTCAATTGGCAGTTCCCTTGCCTTTCATTTGAGTATCCTGGGTTCGATCCCGATGTGATTCAGAAATTTATATACAGCATATTATTATATATATAGTATATATGTATATAATATATATATATATATATATATATATATATATATATATATATATATATATATATATATATATATATATATATATATATAAACCAAAGTACAAAGAAAAAATAAATATTATGTCCAAAGAGTATGAGTACTTAATAACATTTGTACAAATAATGATTTATTCAAAAGTTGTCAATCGTAAACCCGAACAATTCCCCTCCCTCATTAAGACCCCCAAAGGTATGATTAATTCCTTCGGCCCTTGGACCACCTCCTGGGGCCATGAATATGGAGCATTCATTCATTGCTGGCACCGCCTCCGTCATTCAATTGTCTCGTTTAGTATAGATGAGGTGATAGCATCGACCCGGAGGAGGAGGAGGAATGCATTGATAGCAGCAGCGAGGATTGGCAGATTGTGTTCGTTCGAGTATGGGACGCGTTGCTCAGCTTGATGACTCTTTTCGTTTGTTGTTTTTGTTTCATCTCTGTATACGACTTTACTTGCATGTTTTCTTTAGTTGCTTATCTGTTTATTAATTTTTTTTCCTTGTTTGATATGTGGGATCTCTTTTTTCTGTATTTCACTTTATTTCCTCTTAATTCTTCTTGAAATTCAAGCTTTAGAAGCTTGAATTTCAAGTCAGTAGCCCCTTTGGTGGGCTGGTTCCATATGAATAGGTTTCATCTACTGAATAATAATAATAATAATAATAATAATAATAATAATAATAATAATAATAATAATAGAGATTGCATGAGGTTAAGGCCCCCGTAGGGGGTAGTGCCGTCAGTGCATCTCATGCGGTGCACTGTAGGCATTACTTAAGGTTCTTTACACCGTACCTTCGCCCCCTAGCTGCAACCCCTTTCGTTCCTTTTACTGTACCTTCTTTCATATTCTGTTTGTTCCATTTAGCTTTCCACCCTCTCCCAACAACTGATTCATAGTGCAACTGCTTTGAGGTTTTCCTCCTGTTACACCTTTCAGACCTTTTACTGCCAATATCCGTTTCAGCGCTGAATGACCTTATCGGTCCCAATGCTTGTCCTTTTGCCTAAATTGTGTATTCCATTCAATGAGGTTAAGGCGAAACGTTACCTGAGGGATATTCTCAAGCAACCAGTTGCTGCTTTTAACTTTTCCCCGAAGAAGACTTCTTGCCGCCGGTGCCCTTTGGTAAATTTATCTTTAACCTTCCTTCCCGCGGAAAGAGAAGGAGAAAATATTGAAAACAGAAGATGCTTTGGAGAAGCTGATTTGATGGGAATTAGCAGTCTTCTTTCAACAGTTTCCTTAGAAGATATGTTAGTGACGACATACCAGTATTATTGTAGCACATGTTTGTTACATAAATATATACGTAATAATTACTGAAAAATAACGGTAATGTAAGAGATGATTGAGACGGTAGGTCCCAACCCTATGGAAGTCAGGTGCCATCCAAAATATATATGTAATAATTATTGAAAAATAACGGTAATATAAGAGATGACTGAGACGGTAGGTCCCAACCCTATGGAAGTCAGGTGCCATCCAAAATATATATGTAATAATTATTGAAAAATAACGGTAATATAAAAGTTGATCGAGACGGTAGGTCCCAACCCTATGGAAGTCAGGTGCCATCCAAAATATATATGTAATTATTATTGCAAAATAACGGCAATATAAGAGATGATTGAGCTGCCATGCAGAAACTCAGGCCAAGGTACTTTTGTTGTACTTGAGAAGGCCTGTTGCGAATCATAATTATTTCATATATATTTATGTAATAACAAAAACCTACAATAGCAGATTTGTGACTAAAGTTCACGAATATATCAATAGGGAGATGAGTAGTTGTGCGAAGATGTTCTTTGGGTGATAAACTTATTTGGTTAATGAGTTTATCAGAATGTGATCGCAGAGTAACTGATTTATTTACCTAACGTCGAACCACCATTGTAATTGACATCAGGTGACGTCAAACTGACGATGTCACTTACCCCCAAAAGGATGAGTGACAGGCAGCTCAGTAGTAACTTCTATTTTAGTCAAATTCCCGACGTGTTAGATTATTTGATATCTGATAGAAATTATATTCTGGAAAACATGGAGCCATATTTTTGGATTGCTTTCTGATGTATACACATCTTTAATATTATAATGACTACATTATAAAACACATTGTGTATCCATATATTTATTTTTGTGTGTGTAATACACATTCCCGATGTGTTAGATTATTGGAGATATGATAGAAATGATATTCTGGAAAACGTGAGGACAATAACATGAAAATTGTTATAAAATTATTTAATGTAATTTTTATTATTTTTTCGGAAACAAGTGGTATTTACTTTTTAGATATATTTTTTCACAGTTTTTTGTATTTTATAAACATTTGTGGAAAAATAGTATTCATCTGAGACATATATACCTTTGTAAATGTAAAATCCGTCATCAGACTCTTGAATTCTTTTAATTTCTTGTAAATTAATGAGGTTATTTTAGCAAATCTGCCTCCTATTCACACCTCTGAAGAAGATCTTATTTATATGCACACTGGTGATCTCATCCCGCGAAAGAGTACATCATTATCTGGTTAGTGTCGTGGTATGCCGCTCAGATGTCGCGGGTTCGCGTCTCCCCCAGGGCGGTGAAAAATCACTGGCCCTGTACCATGATCAGTTACTGCTGCGGTGTGGAGTCTGCTGCGGTGGTCCCTTTAGTGTGCTTGTTCCAGCTACTGGAATGACAATAATAAATAATATTAAGCTGCAAGCGTGCCGTACATATGGTACATCAAGAGCATGATTGCTCTAAATTTTCTTGTTTACAATTGTCTGATAGTTAAAACTGGTGTTAATTACCCGTAGGATATGCGTATTACACTCAGAAAAGTAAATATATGGATACACAATGTGTTTAATAATGTAGTCGTCGTATTAAAGCTGTATATACATTCATATATAACAATAAAAAAAAAATATAAGGCTCTAAGCTATGGTGCACAGAATAGAATGCTCAAAGACGAGAGAGAAAAATTACAGTAAAATGTAGAAAATCAAACATAATTGTTGTAATCTTATCCACCCTATCCGATAAGTGGCTGTTTTGGGAAAAGAAATACTATCAGACTTATCAGGGGAATTCAGTTATTATATTTGGCTACGGAATCTGCAGCGTGGACTTGTAAGATTTAAAAATTTTCCCAAGTTTTCGATAATTGATATAGAGAAATGAAATTGGTTCTGGATCTGGATCACAGAGTTTAATTTTGAGATATATAATTGAAATGGACAATTGGACCAGGATCCGATCCATCACAGAGTTTAAATTTGAGATAATTGAAATAAATAATTGGCTCTGGATCTGGTCCATGGCAGAGTTTAAGTTTGAGATAATTGAAATCCGGTCAGGATCCGATCCATCTTGGAGTTTAATTTTGATTACTTGAAACATATAATTGGACCTGGATCCAATCCATCACAGAGTTTGAGACCATTGAAATAAATAATCGGATCCAACTCGAGTGCCGATCAAAGCTTCTCCAGTCCATAGCCCACCGCAAATACTTGAGCCCATCAGTAGCTCGTTAAAAAGGCAGATGAAATCCATCAGTAATCATTTTGAGGTACCTAATTGGAAACACATATCATATTCGTTGGTATATGTTATAACAAAGTTCCATCTACGCGGTGCTAGTACTAAACATAGCTGAAGCTCCTTGGTAAGCCGTGCTTAGTACCAGCCCCTCCGGGATCAAAGTATTATATACACCCATTTCTGTTTTGTGTGGTCGATAAATTATATATTAATAAACGATATCTGCGTGCAGCCGTCTACTTTACATTCACCTCAGTGGAACCTTTACTGGTCAATTGCCTCAGATGCCCGAAAGGGGACTTTGCGTCCTTGCATATACACGCACAGAAGTCATAATCTGTTGACCAGTGCGATTAAGTTCTGGTCTCTCGCGCGCACGCAGGGGCTCAGAATTGCAACAGCTTTGCGATGCTTCTCGTCTTTCATCGATTCTCATAGAACTGCAGCATTATAATAATTATGATTTTTTTTAATCATTTAGTTTACTAGAAACGATCTGTTACTAGTTTTTTTTTCAGTGGTTTAAAGGGATGTTTTTTTTCTTTTGAGGAACAGATCTCGTACAGATTTTTCACCCCAAACTCCCCTTCAGGTGGATGGGACTCTGCTGAATGAGTCTGAAGCTTAAACTACTCTTAGTCTAACTTCAAAAGTTCAAGCATTGTTACCACGAAACGTTTTTCCTTGTATTTTAATATTTTACCTACATTTTTATGTCTTCATTATTTTGTTAATTTATTTTTTCGTATCTAATAACGGATCTCTTCTGTTTCTTATTTCCTTCTGTTATTTCTTTCAAATGAACATCATATTCTTTGGAAGCTTGAATTTCAAGTCAGTGGCCCCTATGGGCTTGTTCCATATGAATAGGTTACATGTTCTGAATAATAATAATAATAATAATAATAATAATAATAATAATAATAATAATAATAATAATAATAATAATATGTATATATATAATATATATATGTATAGTATAATATATATATATTTTCATATAATATTTATGTACTCGCACAACATCTATGAATATCAAACCATATTTCATAAAGCCATAACATTGGACATTGGCACATTCATTTACCGGCGGCCGCATAATATACAACCCTTAGGGGATTTATACCTCAATACAGTAAATCGAAATGCGATACTTTTCATTATATTATTACGGTGAAATTAGTTGTTTGGTTTAGGTATTATCATGGAATATAAAGACCGATTATGATTTGTACAGTAGAGTAAGCGGTGTTGGTTTTCAGGTAATAATGTATCCTCTCCAGGAAGTCATTAATTTCTGGTGGTATGAAAAGGGTAGCATTTGTTCTCTCTCTCTCTCTCTCTCTCTCTCTCTCTCTGACTGGGCCTCGACGAGGTAATGAATCACCTCTTCTTAGGTTGAACCATTCATTAGATATTCGTCATATTCAGCAGGTACGCTCTCTCTCTCTCTCTCTCTCTCTCTCTCTCTCTCTCTCTCTCTCGTGTTTATATGTGACCACGAGCATGTACCGCCATCATAACACTTCCTCTGTTTCTCTGAACAAGCACACGCGTCCATCTGTTCTGTGTGTGTTGCCTTTGTGTGTGCGTGTGTGTGTGTGTGTGTGTGTGTGCGTGCGTGTGTGTGTGTGTACGGGCTTGTATCCAGCCATTTTCGGACAGGCGAAATTTTGCGAGATCGTCCAGATGAGTTTGGGAGAAGCAAACAGCCACAAAGAGACAATCATCTTCATGAGACTTCGGACGGGTTACATCCTCGTTTGCAAGTAACAAACTTACGAGCCTGTTATTTTTGTACCCTTGCGTCTGGGGGCGAAATGATCTGGGATGAAATGCTGGACTGTCGAGAAGAGAAGCCCCCGGGCGGTTCCTCTTCACTCGACTGAAACTGACCCTGCGCAACCAAGGGTTTGACGAGGCTGTTGACTTCGTGCCCTCACGCCCGGGAGGAAATTGTGGAACTCGGGGAACGAGGGCCGTTGATGTACCCCCTTTGCTGCGTAAACTGCACCGTGTAAAGAAGGGTAACAGTTGAAGGGAATATCAGTTTCGTACAAGGTCAGTTTCGTTGCCACGGAATAGCGGAACTTTGAGAATTGGGGACTAGGGATGTCCCTATTTACACTGGATGCTGGAGCTGTAGGGAACGAGTGACGAGGCTTTCAGTTTCGCAGCCCAGCGATGACGAAGACGGATCATCGGGGAATGTGGACCTGCCGGAGAACCAATTCCAGGGACTGAACTGCTTCTGCACTGCTGGAGGATGGACGCTGCAGAACCACCAGCAGCAGCAGCAGCAGCCTTTTCAAAAGGGCCTCATCAGATGGCAATGACACGCCCTGGGCTGAGGCTGGCCTCGTATATAGCCACGCGGATCATTCTCGGAAAATTGGATGGGATGCGATAAAGACTACCAGTCAGAAGGTTTTTTTTGGGGTTATAAGGCTTTGTTTATGTCGGGTTTTGTTCAATATATATATATATATATATATATATATATATATATATATATATATATATATATATATATATATACTCAGAATATATATATATATATATAAGTATATGTATATATATTATATATATATATTATTATGTAATTTATTATGTAAATACATGAATATATCTATATAGATATATATACACGTATATATACATATATATAATATATTTATATATCTACATATATAGATATATTCATGTATTTACATAAAGTAAATTTATGTGTATATATAAGTATATATATATATATATATATATATATATATATATATATATATATATATATATATATCGTTGTTTGTTCAAGGTTTATTTTACGGAATTTTTTTCGTTATTTTCCATATTCCTATTTCTTTATCTATCTAGTCTTTTTTATCTTTTATTTATTTTCTATAAAAATTAGCATTTCGCCTTGTCGAAACTTATGCAGGTTAATGATCCTTCTTGATTTTCTTTTCATGTAAATAGGTGCACATTTTGAGAATCACTAATATTAAATATAATATTGATAACGATCACAATATAATATCAATCTTCTAACTAATGTTTGATCAATTAATAGCATTGATAATCTGAATGAGGAAAGAAAAATGTGTTCGCAACGAAACTGTAAACATTCCAAATGAATCCTTTAATTGGAAAGTAGTGGAAAGGTTAAGTAGAGAGACAGACATTTTAGCTTTCAACTCTCCCTTTCCCCCAGAAAGAAGAAATAGAAAGAAATGTATAGAAAGAATTAGTTGTGTGAATTGGTAAGCGAAGGCATCCTACCCCGGAGTGATGAACGCCGAAAAACCTCCCATTGAGTTTATCACGCTGGCTGAAATTGAGTATTAAGTTTCTCACAGAGAGAGAGAGAGAGAGAGAGAGAGAGAGAG
>NC_089756.1:27310517-27323017 GCF_040412425.1 Macrobrachium rosenbergii | reverse complement strand
TTAACTCTTGTAAATGGTGTTGATGGGGTTTTATTGTTTTTATAAAGTTTCCTTTCATGGTTAATGGATTTCACTGACCGTTGTAGAACACACAGAGAGAGAGAGAGAGAGAGAGAGAGAGAGAGAGAGAGAGAGAGAGAGAGAGAGAGAGAGAGAGAGAGAGAGAGAGAAATAAGTCCTTTGCTCAGCAACAAAAAAAAATAAATCTTCGATTACTCAGTGATGAGACCTTTCATCAGAAATACAATGTTAGACTCTCTCTCTCTCTCTCTCTCTCTCTCTCTCTCTCTCTCTCTCTCTCTCTCTCTCTCGGTGCTATCTTAAAACCTTTTATGCAGTATCATTAATGGAACGTTTTTGAAAGCAATTACAAGGATAAAAGTTCCTTAAGTAATTGGCTTTGGGGTTTTTCCCCTCAAACAATTTTCAGGCCTCTTGCGGTTAAAACTTTCCTCACATTTCATACATACATTTTCCGATGTATGAAAACTCCCGGGACTCACGCCCCCCACTCGCAAAATCTTCGTCCGAAATTTTAATGCTCCTATAATAACCCAATTTATTTTCGCTTTCTTTCTTTCGGAAGAATAACTCTCGGCGCTGGGAATTAATTCCCGGTTCCCGGATCGTAACTTGAAAAGTCCATTCTGTTAGTTATCTTGTTGCTATTGCTGTTGTTGATGATGATGGGAATATATTTATTATTATCATTATTATTGTTTTTCCTTACATATGTTATCAGTGTTTTCATTTTTCCTATTGTTATTGTTGTTGTTAGAAATAAAAATATTATTATTATTATTATTATTATTATTATTATTATTATTATTATTATTATTATTATTATTATTAGTAGTAGTAGTAGTAGTAGTAGTAGTAGTAGTAATAATAATGTCTTTCTCTCATTACTACTCTGCTACTATTAATACTGATGATATTGTTGCAGATAATATAACTATTTTTGTTTTTGTCAGTGTTACAGATACTAAAATCATTATTGTTGCAGTTGATATTGTTAATGAAGAATTCCAAGCCGAGATCAATAAGAAAAAAAAAAAACTCTAAAAGACGACTGCAAATTGAGCAGCAACCCAGCCAAGTACGTTGTGCAATACGTTTCAGCGACCGAGTTAATAATTTCGCGAAACAGCGAGACTAGTTATATACGCCGTGACGCTCATCGCAGGCCAATTTATATGCATCATAAACTCCGAGAACTTCCTGCTCTGAATCACAAAGTTTTGGGTCATCTCTCGACACTTTAGTGGATGCTGCGATAGAATTATGGAGGAACAAATCAGCCCTGCTTGTACCGGAGTGAAAGGCCAGTTCAGGAGACCTTTCGTTTTATTGCCCTTTTTAGTTTTCTGTCAAAGAAAACTGTTGAGATGTCTTTGTCTGTCTGTCTGTCCGCCCTCAGATCTGTAAAACTACTAAGGCTAGAGGGCTGCAAATTGAGATGTTGATCATCTATCCCCCAATCATCAAACATACCAAATTACAGCCGTCTGGCCTCGGTAGTTTTTATTTTACTTAAGGTTAAAGTGTGCCATAATCGTTCGTCTGGCACCGTAACAACACAGGCCACCACGGCCGGCTGAGAGGTCCATGGACCATGGCTGGGATTTTCATACAGCATTGTACGCTGTACAGAAAACTCGATTGCGCCTCGGTAGGTTTTATATTATTTAAGGGTAAAGTTAGCCATAATCGTTCGTCTGGCACAGCAACAACACAGGCCACCACGGCCGGCTGAGAGTTCCATGGGCCGTGGCAGGGAGTTTCATACAGCATTGTACGCTGTACAGAAAACTCGATTGCGCCGAAGAAACTTCGGCACATTGTTTTACTTGTTCTGTATACATTTGACCTTTATTAGACACTGTGGCACTTAGCAAAGGTCGTTTCGTTCTCTCTGTGCCCTGCGAAATCTTCGGTTTCTTTGCCGCCCAAAATTCGATTCTCTCCCCCCGGAATCCGCAGCTCACGCCGCCTTCTAGTCCCTTTGGCTTTATTGAAATCCATAAAAATTTGCATGGGAGCATTTTTTCCCGCCAAGTTCTCGATTCTTTCGGGCAAACTCAGTGGTTCTTCGCCGCGAAATAATCCGCCGGAAGTTGCTTTTTGGTTCGTTGCATCTTCGCCAGACTCAGGAACACTTCGCGCGGGACGTTCTTACTCGCAGTGTACTCAGTCGAAGTAACTTTTCTCTCGTATTGGATGCAGTATTGCCAGTATTCAAAACGGGAACCAAATCCTTCCCCAAGTTTCTCATGAGCTCGAGAAGGCTGGAAGCCATGCTTTAATTACCATTGCAAATCTAGCTGGCTGGGATTTCCCGTTCTAGTGCTGATGAAAAAGATTCTATTATGCGAGGAAAGCTATGAGAAGAATCTTGGCCCTGATTGCCGCTTCGGTCAGATTCTACGAAAAGAAAACACGAATATCCGCTGGTGTTGGCGATCATGATCTCAGCTCATATCCTACACATTCCTCGAGCGCGAATTTTTGTTATTCGGGAGCCACTCAAAGCACACTGAATGGGGAGAGGTATTAAGAATAATGTCTCATTTTCAGGATTCATTTAAAGCACACAGAATAGAGAGAGGTATTAAGAATATCTTACTTACAGGATTCATTTAAAACACTCAGAATGATGTATTATGAATTTTTTATTTTCAGGAGCCACTAAAGCGCTCAGAATAGAGAGTTTACTTAGATTTATTTATTTTTTTATTTTAGGGTCTTTTAAAGCACAAAGAATACGGATAACGTCTTATAAAATTAATAATGACGCAGAACATATACCGTGTCATTGAACTAAAATACTAATATGTATTACTTCTAATTTTCCTCCGTATTTTTAGTCAGTTCTTTGTGAGCTGCGATTTTGTCACTCCTGAGTGCAATTTGTAACTTGATGCTAATGAAAAACCTGAGGCAATTAGAAGTTTATACCATTTTTTCTCTCTCCTTTTCCAGGTAAGATGAGGTCGGTAGTTTTTGGTTGGTTAACGCTTCAAGGTAAGAATGGAATACTGCAGTATCTGCAATATTTTCGAAATTGAGATATGTCACCTACTTGGCTCGAGAAACACTAATACACAAGTTACTGCAGTTTCGGAATGATTCTTCAGTGCTTTCCACGAGTATTTAGTGGGTCCCATTTGCAGTATCTGCAAAATCAGTAGTAAGGCAAGGGAGTATCTACCATTTTTCTCAGTTTTGTATTTTTGCAGGTAATGCAGTCTTCCATTTTAGGGCAGTATATGCGTGGGGGACCCCTCAGATAGCTCGATTAAAGTTACGCGTAGCGGAACGGGCAAATCATCATGTACTTTATTATGTTCTAGTGTTATGTACAGATCACGTTAGGTGCTCATGTTGTCCTTAGAACCCGTTTTTTGACGTATCAGTTGATGATTCCTAATATCAATAGGTATTCTCTATGTTAGAAGCCTTTGATATCAACATTTACGTCTTTGTCTTGAGTGACTGGTATCAGTAGTTTTCCCTTTTCCAAAAGTCCCTGGTACCAACATCTTCGTCAGAAGTCTCTAACATCGATATTTTGTCGAAAGCCGTTCTTTGTTTTACCACTTCGTATAAGCGTTACTCGATATCGACGTTTACTGGTTCACTGAATTACTTTTATATATGAAAGTTCATCTTTTTGTTTAGATTAATTGTTTTCAACTTTTCTGTCCTTGTAAAACACTCCATGGTACCAGAAGCTCTGTTGACGTCAAACACTCTATGGTACCAGAAGCTCTCTCTTGTCAACAGTCCTTGATATCTGCACTTTTGTTGGCTAAATTATCTTTTATCGCCGCTTCCTTTACAAAAGTTACTCATATCTCTGTTATAAATCCGCCATATCAAAACTTTGATGCCAAAAGTTCTGATATCATCAGGCTACTAATAAGTCCATTGTTTTCCGTCTCAAGTCCTTGACCATCACTATTGCAATTCCACTCTGTCAGCACTGATGAAAGTCCCACTTCTCTCTCAAAGTCACCGGCACCAACACTTGAATGTCAGAAGCCTCTGATATCAGCGCTTTTATGTCACGTCCCCTGTTATCAGCAAATCGGTTTCAGAAATCAAGGTATTGATATCCACATGTTTGTATTAAAGTCGCTTACATCTAAATTATATTAAAGTCCTTGGTATTCCTAAGACTATGTCATAAGTTGAATTTCCTGATATTAGGATATCATTAGGAAAGTCGGTGATATCAGCACTTATTTTGTCAAAAATTCTCAGTGCCAACTTTCCTCTGTCACAAGTTTTATCAACAGACCTGTCTTCGTCAGAAGTGTTGAACATTTTTTTTTTTTTTTTTTTGTCAGGAACCCCTGATTTCGCCAGTTCATGATTTCACTTCAGAACGGTAACTACTGAAGCTCTAGTGTGTGTTTGTAGCAGGAATTAACTTTTAATTAAACCCTTTGCCCCATAAAAGGGGCTTTCATCAGACCAGCAGCCTCACGTTTCATTCGTTATATTTGTTTATTTTTTGTTAATTTTTCAGTTATTACGTTTCATTTCGCCCTCCCTTTATTTAGTGTTTTTCTGTGAGTTAGAATATGACAGAAAATTTACAGTCGCAACCATTTTCCATGTTTTTTCGGTGGGAGAGGAGGGGAAGGGAGAATAAACGTTGGGATGCTGTTTACTGTTGATTCTTTCAAATGGGATCTGTCATTATTTCAAATTTATTCAGAAAATCTCTGACTTTCGTGTGATCTTTCCTAGGTAGTGACCCCCAAGGGTTTTTGGGGGTCGTTATCTAGGACTAATACTTCTTGGGGGTCATTCTCTTTGTGATATTTACAGTCATCCTCAATGGGCTTGTAATAAACACGGCCCGAAAGTGGATACATACCCCGTTAAAACCCTTGGGGGTCACTGTCTAGGAGAGATCCCTTGCATGAACTCGGGGGTTTTATTGTAGTATATTATTCGTCTGGATTTCATACATACATATTCCAACATCTTCTAAAAACATAACATACATCTCACACGTCTCGAACTCTCGACCTACCCGCGCAACAACTTCTCGCTGCTGGGAGAAAGGGCGTTGGGTCTGGTATGATACATGTACCATACGCTACCGGGGTCTAAGCGATGTCAGGTAGGGCAGCCGATCGAGACTACGGTCTACCCCAAAGCCAAATCAAAAGTCCTTCAAAAGAAGGCATCGTGCTTACCCCATAAAAAAATGTGAAAAAAGCACGTTAAAAGAAGAAGAAGATATATATATATATATATATATATATATATATATATATATATATATATATATATATATATATATATATATATATATATATATATCGAGATTATTGCAGGTTTTTTTATTGTGATCAAATATGGATTCCCAGATTACACCATCGTTTTGAGAACTTTTCCAAATGTTCATCTCCCTTGGGCGCTGCCTTTTATGTCAACATCGTCGTCATTACCTCTCGTGTTTTTGTCAACAGCATCGCCGTGTAAGCCATCGGTTCGGACAAACGAAAGGCTTTACTCTTTGTTTGTGTGGAGGTTTTTACCTTAGGGGGGAGTGTCACTGGTACCACCTGTGCGTTAGAGAAGGTAGCAATCACCTTCTTTTTTAGTTTTCTGCAAAAGAAAACTATAGAGATCCCCCTTTCCCCCCTTTTTATTTTTCTGTAAAAGAAAACTATTGAGATGGATTTGTCTGTCCGTCCACACTTTTTCTGTCCGCCCTCAGACCTTTAGAACTACTGAGGCCAGAGGGCTACAAATTGGCATGTTGATCATCCACCCTCCAATCATCAAACATACCAAATTGCAGCCCTCTAGCCTCAGTAGTTTTCATTTTATTTAAGGTTGAAGCTAGCCATGATCTTGCGCCTGGCAACGCTACAGGACAGGCCACCACCGGGCCGTGGCTGAAGGTTTCACGGGCCGCGGCTCATATAGCATTACACCGAGACCAGCGAAAGATAGATCTATTTTCGGTGGCCTTGATTATACGACTTAGCGGCTGTCCATAAAACTCGATTACTTGGTATCGTTCATCGCGAGTATTAGAACGTTCATTCCCTTTGCATAAAACTTTGTGGCTTCGTTCGATCTTTTCCTCAGGTTGCTTTCTCAGTTTTGTGTTCTTAGCCTTACTTTTTATCTTTTGTCTTATTTCTTTTTTACTTTGTCATCTTGGCAGCCTTTACTTTGTCTATTCTTTGTAGCCTTTATCTCCTCTAGTCTTTTCTTAGCCATTCGTTCTCTGTTCCTTTCGTTGTTCCGCTTTCTTCGTAGCCTTGTTTTCTGTGTTGCTCTGTCTTTTTGCCATTTCTTGCTTTTGGTTCGTTGCGTGTCTGTTGTCCGTGGCCATGGCTGTGACTAAGTTAATAAGAATACAGAAATAGTTCCAGCAAAAGCTACCAAGAGATTAGCCGGAAAATTGTGTGTCACACTATTATTATTATTATTATTATTATTATTATTATTATTATTATTATTATTATTATTATTATAACTGATGTGGTTTTAGTACACGACATTGATGGTGTAATAGCGGTGTACATTATCAAAACCTTCATTCCCCTTTTTCTTTGTCATAGTAAAATTTTCAGGTATTTTCTTGTGGGATCTTTCTTAGATATTGACCCCCAGCAAAGTTTGGGGGTCGTTACCTAGAACTAGTATTTCTTGGGGGTCATTACCTTTCTGATATTTACAGTCTTTTGTTTATGTTTGACGGCCATCCCCAACGGGCTTGTACTTAACACCCAGCAAAGGTGGATACATACCGAAAAAAAAATCCCCAAAGGGCTTGTACTAAACACGCCGCAAAGGTGGATGCATACCGGGTTAAAACCCATGGGGGTCACTGTCTAGGAAAGATCCTCCTATTATTATTATTGTTGTTGTTATTTTACGCATTCTAAAACATCGTAAAACCAAAACGGTTACGTTAACTAACTTTACGCCTTCAATGACCTCGCACCCATGACCTCCTTACTCTTCTGCTCATTCGAACTTCACTAGTTATCGGATGTGAGCGGAATACCAGCGAGCTGATTTTGTGGAAGTTTGTGGAATTCCCTCCGATGATTGGCCTTGGAACCATCCTCCGAATTCCCGAAAAGCATATTAGCCCTGTTCGTCAGAGGACTTTTGTTTTTTCTCTTTTTTCCTTGTAGTTTTAATGATCGCTCTCAGAACCGAGAACTGAAATAGACCTAATTGGTTTTTTATTTTTCACTTTCGTGACTGTTGTTCGGTGGCTCACTGAGGCATTGTACAGTAGGTGTTTCAGGGATGTTGCCATTTTGTCATTTTTTTTTCTTGTATGGGTATGTTATTATAGATGTTTCGGGGATGTTTCCATTTTGACTTTTTTTTTTTTTAGGTGTATGTTATTATAGATTTTTCAGGGATGTTTCCGCGTGGACATGTGTTTTTTTTTTTTTTTTTTTTGTAGGTCTATGTTATTGTAGATGTTTCAGGGATGTTTCCATCTTGCCTTTTGTATGTAGGTGTATATTAATTATTACTACTACTGCTACTACTACTACTACTACTACTAATAATAATAATACAACACACACACACAATAATAATAATAACAATAATAATAATAATAGTATGAACATGACATACTTACACTAGCTAAGTCTTGCGTCTTCTCCATGCCAAGGTCGAAAGACCTTGCTCTGTACTACGAAAATGTTCGAGAATTGTTAAGATCTCAAACGTTTTCTTTATGGTCAAATATAACGAAAATCCGAGAGTGTAACACATGAAAATAAAAGAAGGACATAGGTGGATGAGATGACGCTAAACTTTTTATGTCGACAAATAAAAAATGGCAGTTGGTGGCCATCTTTAAAATTCGATTCCTGTTCTTTTTGAGATGTGCAAAGTCCGTAATGCTATTATCATGCGCCATTGCTCCCAATTCTTAGTTTTATTAGCTTATTCCAATTCTCTTTTATCAGTGTATTATAACTGTGTATTGGAATCTTTGTCTGTGTTTATTATTTTCGTTTTTGCCTGAGATGTTTCTCCTCACCTTTTTTCACTTTTCAAAAGGTGTTTCTGAGCTTGAGAAACTTAATTAGTCAGGAAATACTTTTTTGCTGTTTTCATAAGTGTGCATTATTTTAAAGTGATAATAGTGATTATAAATTTAATCATCTCAATAATAATAAGATTAGATAACTTTAGCAAGTAGACACAAGGTTATGTAATGCTTTTTTTCCAAATTATTCAAAGTAGATATACAAAGATATACAAGTTGTGTGTACGTGAGTGTGTGTGTATATATATATATATATATATATATATATATATATATATATATATATATATATATATATATATATATATATATATATATATATATATATATATATATATATATATATATATATATATATATATATATATATAGATATGTACTGATCGTGAAAAAGATGCTTGTAAAATGTAATGAAAGCACAGAAATGACTCTTGCCTGTCCGCTGAAGGCAGAGAGCGCGACATACTCCACTTACAGCGTTCTTGGGCGGCGAACTGTAGGCAACATTAAAAATACATGACTTTCTTCTTCTTAACTTTTCGTCCATTTTCCTTCCATCTCGTCCCACCCAGTTGAACAACCTCTGTAACATACTTTGCGTTGCTCCAGCTGCAGCCGTCCGTTCCAGAAAGCTATTTCCGGCGATCCCTAGGAGTCTGGAAATGCGATTGAGTGAACTATTTAAACTGGAACCATAAGTCATGGCAAACATAGACTTCGTGAAAAAGGCAGAACGACGCAAATTCAGGTGTTCGGTACAATCAATTCATACTCGCCACACTGGAACAATTCCAACAATTCCCCCAGTCATTACTGTCCACGCCAGTCCAGGAAAAAGCCACTGCCATGAGAATTTATGCTCGCCTTAGCTGGTAAGCAGCGTTTGCTCCTCCTCCTCCTCCTCCTCCTCCTCCTCCTCCTCCTCCTCCTCCTCCTCCTCCTCCTCCTATATGATTTATATTTTTTCTCCTCCCCTTCCTCCTTCCTCTTCCCAAGTGTCTGCCTCCTCCCAGCCTTCTCCTCTCCTTCTTCTCCTCTTAATATTTCCTTCCCTCTCCCTTGACATTCTTATAAAATGTTTAGATATGAAAATATGACTTACTTTTGCTTTCGCTATTATTATTATTAATAATTATTATTATTATTATTATTATTATTATTATTATTATTATTATTATTATTATTATTATTAATATTATTAAAATGTCTGCACATTCATACTTTTTGATGTGTTCGATTTAGTATAAGCAGAAATACGCTATTTTTTTTTTTTTTTTACTTTGTCGGATTAATCTTGTTTAATGAGCCAAAGTTTACCAGCCTAAATTAACCTTATTTACCTAACGTAACCTACAGTCTCCCAAATTTGAACCTTATTTTACTTGTGTAATGGAAATGCATTCAACCCTTGTACTCGGTATAAACGTAATTTGCGAAAAATTCGACGTACGGCGTTGTTAAAAAAAAAAAAAAATTACTGTGTTAGGTCCCGCTTCCTGTCCACCTGTTTTCGAAAAGGACTTAAATTCCGTCTATTTGAATGTAATTAGACCACTGTTTGAACTGGATTCAACTTTAATTTGCATCAGCTCTGGTAAATTTAATCTTAATTTAATGTTGTGGCTTCAATTCGAATTAGTGCAAAGTCGTTCAGTCACACGTAGTCCTAAATAAATCGTATTTGGCTCCTGCCATTACTTGTGTTTTGCACCGTAATCACCTTATTGCGTGCAAATGCTTTTATAGTGATTACAGAAGGGCCCATTAACCCGTCATTCCTTCCCCGTTATGAAATATATATATTTTTTGTATTTGTGTTCATGGCCTTTCGACAATTGTCCTTTACTTAGACTAGATTATATATATATATATATATATATATATATATATATATATATATATATATATATATATATATATATATACAGTTAAATGACGGAATTCTCTCTCTCTCTCTCTCTCTCTCTCTTGAATATTTTATTTTTTTACTTGAGCATCGCCAGAGTAACAAACAATTTGATCTGGTTATCAAAAGAGGGAATGGAAGTATTTCAGCTCGTGAGGCCCACCTATCAAAACTTCATTCTGGACCAGCGTCCCTTCGGCTTGTTTTCCGGATGTTCGAGAAGGTCGACGTCGCCTCTCGTTCACGTGGGATTTCCGTCCTTTTGCGTGCAAATCCACGCGGGGATCTGGGAATACCAAGCGGGAGTCAAGTTGACCATCATGTGTAAAAAAAAAAAAAAAAGCAACAAAAATAGAAAAAAAAAGGGGGACAGGGAATAAAAGTTTAATATAGTAAATGGATCCATCCGAATATCAAATTCTTTAGCATTTAGCGGCTGTATTGGATGTAAAATCACTTTTTTTTTTTATGTACAGAGGTTATTCTGTCATGGTTTATTTCACGTCCATTGGAGTGCGGTGGTAACTCTCTCTCTCTCTCTCTCTCTCTCTCTCTCTCTCTCTCTCTCTCTCTGTCTTTTTAAACCACATTTAGTGCAGTTTAAAATGTCTCTCAATTCATGCCTCATACATTGGTGTCCGAGTTGTGTGTGTCCGTTTGTCTGTTCATCCATGTATCTGCTTAATATTGCTTCACATTATTATTATTATTATTATTATTATTATTATTATTATTATTATTATTATTGTGTATTAGTGGAAACCAAGCTCCCACCCTAGTTAGGAGAGCGAACTGCTAAAAGCTGAAAGACCCAATTGAGAAACCTAGCGCAGTACAGAAATAGATAATGAGAAATAAATAATAAACTATGAAAGGCATAAATAAGTAAGATAGATAACGAAGTAAGAAAATTAAGGCAGATAGCAAAACATTATGAAGTGAAAATCATGTCAGCCTGTTTAACCAAAAAAAAATTAATAATAATAATAATAAATAAATAAATAAATAAATAAATAAAAATTCTTTTGCACCAGTTTGAACTTCTAAAGTTCCAACGAGTCAAGTTACTGGGATAGGTACGAGAATAAAACTTCTGGTAAACTGCATAGTATTGAAATTCATGAACGAAAAAGCAGGACTCACCTGGTGGATGACATTGCCTTGGAAGATCATGATTATGAGATCTCTTTTACAGCATCCACATTTAACTAAATGAACGACAGTGCCGGAGATTGATATTAAGACAAGAGATGAAGATATTTAATAGATTTCAAGTTTTTGTCCAACAATTTAAGATGAGAGTCAGCTGCTGAAGAATAAACAGGGAAACAATATTTAAAACATGGCAGAAGAAAGACTTAAAAAAATATTATTTGAGGATAGACAGTCTCCAAATATTTTAAAAGACTTTCTTTGTATATAAATTTTCTGTAAAAAATGACACTTGGAATTCTAAATGAATTTCAGGTAGTCAAAAAAAAAAAAAAAAAACGCTTCCATACTTGGGAAGTGGGATCAGTGCAAAGAAAGTAGCATCTTGTGCATAAGTATATATAATATATTAAATATAATAGTTCAAAAACACTACCCTGAGGAACACCAGAGATTATATTCCAGTGGTCATTTTATCACCTATCTGCGAGCACGCTTTGCAGTTCTCAGTTAGAACTTCAGTATAGTACTAAGAAATGGTCCACAGTCTCGCATCTGCTTAAGTTTGAAAACAA
Organism: Macrobrachium rosenbergii; assembly: GCF_040412425.1. NCBI lineage: Eukaryota > Metazoa > Arthropoda > Malacostraca > Decapoda > Palaemonidae > Macrobrachium > Macrobrachium rosenbergii. Next base: position 27,311,325 of record NC_089756.1, on the reverse strand, counting down.
GTGCCTCAAGAATAACATTTAAGAAAAGGCCAATCATACGAACTTGTTGATCAGAGTGAAAGGGATTTCTGTACGTCACGGGAAATTGAAGCATTACATACGTTCGAACCGTTGCGAAAACCAAATTGTCAACTAGAGAATAGATGATCACTGTAGGCATAGGCATTCAGACACTTTACCAACAGATGTCCAAAAGCTTAAAACATGGAAGTAATGGAAATCTGTAGGGATGGAGCAATACAGACCACATTTACCTGATAAAAAAACATTGCAAATTCTCCAACAATTGTAAAAAAAAAAAACTTTTGGCTAACTTATGAAAAGTAACAGGCGACATTTGATGTATGTAATCACCAGTTTTCAAAGAAAAGCGCATCCGCATACACACACACGCACACACAAGGGAAAATATCATTTAAGTTTACAGTTCTATAAGTATTAAGGTTGAGTAAAAGGTTCCTAATTTCACCAGGCGGAATAACAAGTAAAAGGTTCCTAATTTCACCAGGCGGAAAAACTAAACTTGTTAGTTTGGCTTCACGGAGGCAGGAGTGAGGAATATTGAGTTTCTCATTGCTCTGTTTACTGTCAGACGCATCATCCAGAAGGATTGCCTTATTCCTTTTTACAGTGAGCTGTGCAGTGAGCGACAGAGCCGGCTGATGCAAGCAAGGGAGGAACTATGATCCCAAAAAGTAGCTTGAGCGCACTCTCTCTCTCTGTCGGCCCCTTTCATTTCATGTCACATGCAGTTTTGTAATTTGCTTCCCAGCTCTCTCTCTCTCTCTCTCTCTCTCTCTCTCTCTCT
>NC_089756.1:27293017-27305517 GCF_040412425.1 Macrobrachium rosenbergii | reverse complement strand
TTATAATATATTATTAAGCCACTAAAGTAAGCTATGCTCCACATACGTTTAGATTATCGCGTAGGACCAGTGCCATTTGGAGAGCGTTCCATCTGAAGGGGAAACATACTCGTGATATTTAAATGCAAATGTTCCACGTGCCGGATTCGGTTACGTTTAAAACTGTAAATGATGCTTAAATTATCAACGCGTATTTTATGATGAGACCGAGCAGGTCACGGTTCCCGAACATGTGGTGGGTCATTGCAAGAGGAGTTTACGCTTTGGTGGCGTGACCTGCCTTTTGGAAAGATTCTGGTAACATTATTAGCCCCGTGGGCGGGTAGTGCCGTCACTGCACCTCACGCGGCGCACTGTAGGTATTACTTAAGGTTCTTTGCAGCGTGCCTTCGGTCCCTAGCTGCAACCCCTTTCGTTCCTTTTACTGTACCTCCTTTCCTGTTCTTTTTCTTCCATCTTTCTTTCCTCACCCCTCTCCTAACAATTGATTGTTACACCTTTCAAGCCTTTGAGTCTCAATTTCCGTTTAAGCGCTCAATGACCTCATAGATCCCAGTGCTTGGCCTTTGTCCTAAATTCTATATTCAGTTCAATTCAATTCAGCTAACATTATTAGGGAATACAGAAGAAAGATAAGAATTTCTAAGTGAATGCTATGCACGGGACGTTAACCGAATGGCCCTCAAGCTTGTCATCTCCACGGGGAGCCAGACATTTACAAGACGCTTCCCAAACCCTATAGATTTTTTATGTATTTTTTTTTTTTTTTTTTTTTTTGTCGTGGTTATCGATTCGCACATGTTGAGTAGGTACGTGTGCTCACTTTGGAAATCAGTAACCCTTCCGACCTTTGGAGCATTAATATTTTATGCTATTGCATGATAATATCACGGAGGTATTGTGCAAATGTTAAAAGCCAGCGAATTACATTGCGCGCTGCTATGCCTCTGTGTTTTTAGTTTTCTGTAAAAGAAAACTATTGTGCCGGCCTTGTCTGTTCGTCCGCACTTTTTTCTGTCCGCACTTTTTTCTGTCCGCACTTTTTCTGTCCGCCCTCAGATCTTAAAAGCTGCTGATGCTAGAGGGCTGCAAATTGATATGCTGGTCATCCACCCTCCAATCATCAAACATAGCAAATTGCAGCCCTCTAGCCTCAGCAGGGTTAAAGTTAGGCATAACCGTGCTTCTGGCAACGATATAGGGTAGGCCACCACCGGGCAGTGGTTAAAGTTTCACGGGCCGCGGCTCATACACCATTATACCGAGACCACCGAAAGATAGATCTGTTTTCAGTGGCCTTGATTATACGTTGTTGCAGCTGTACAGAAAACTCGATTGCGCTGAAGAAACTTAAGGGCATTTAAATTTTATGTATATATATAAAATAAATCCCCTTTCCTTTAAAATTCAGATGATTCCTGAAAGCAAATAAGAACAGGAGAATGGCTGTTATTTTACCCTTTGCGAAAATCGTAATGAACTTTAACAGGTTTGTTGTAACCACCTTTTCTTAATCAACACCACGTCAGCAATACGTCACTGTTTTATGACGTCGATGCCTACACCAATATGACGTCTCTTGATACTGGAAAACCCTGCGTGTAACACCCACGCACCCCTCCGACCTACGCCCACGCCGGCGTGACCTTAAACTTGGCATTTTGAAACTAGAAGTACAGCTGGATTTGCAGCCGTGCAGTGAGTGCCGGGGACAAGAAGTTTACACATAAACCTTTAACATTCAGTCAAGTTTAAACTGACCGCTGGGTTCAGTTCGCAGACTTGCTCTGCTAATTTTTTTTTTTTAAACAGATCTCTGCCATGAGGACTATATCGTTTCTGCTGGTCACAGAAACGGATTAAAGAGAGAATTTGAATGTAGCGTGAATCCCGTCGCCTCATGAAATACCACGCGTCATCAAAACTTGCAACAAACCTTAGCAGATGGCTGCCAGGGCCAGTTGGCTCAATGAATCCCGAGATCAGATGAAGTAGAGCTTAATTTCATTTGATAATGTAATAAGAGTTTTTTTTTAATACAGCTGTAATTTAATAGTTTCAGGGAATCTAACATACTTTTAATTTTGAGGGAACAATCGGATTTTGGAGTTCATCAGTTATGCATTTATTTCGTCTACTAAATAATATTAGCTTCATAAGAGGATTTGGTCCTACTGCGCTCCATTGCTTACGTAAGTGTGTGGAAGGCCACCCCCCCGTGGCATTACGATCTTTGCTTTCGCAGAGGTGGTGAATTCATTGCTATTATTATATTTATTATTTCAATTTTACGCTTTTGCAGCAGGTAGTTTGGAATGAGGTTGCTGTCCCTATGCCTTTCTCGATCTGCTGCGACCTCAGCAGTCGACTACAACCAACTGCTTAATGCTGAACCCCGCCAGTGACCGAGCTTGCGATTCTTAGTGCTGAGGCGAGCCTGGTACCAATTAACCACGTTAATTTGAGGAAATGGTAATGATATTAACCTCAAGATAAAAAAAATACTACAGCATACATTTCTTTTGTAAGAGAATGAAATAAGACCCGAATGAATGGATGTATAGCAAAATATGTATGAAAATATTAAATATGTAAAGATCAGCAATGCTCAAAAATCGAATATATTAGTGAACTACCATGGAAAGGACTTCCAGAAATTGCAAAACTCCTGTCAAGGCAGCTGTATGTGGCTTTGTATTAACAAAGTATCTGCAGAACGAGATTCGGAGGAAATAATATGCATTCCATGACTCTTTCTCTGTGGATTGTGTTCGCGATGTATCGTCAAAGGTTTGCAGAGTTTACCGTTCAGAGAAAGTCAGCGTATGAATGTATACAGGAAGTCCCCGTAGGGGGTAGTGCCGTCAGTGCATCTCATGCGGTGCACTGTAGGCATTACTTGAGGTTCTTTGCGGCGTGCCTTCGGCCCCTAGCTGCAACCTCTTTCGTTCCTTGTATTGTACCTCCTTTCATATTCTCTTTCTTCCATCTTACTTCTCAGCCTCTCCTAACAGTTGATTCACAGTGCAACTGCGAGGCTTTCCTCCTGTTACACCTTTCAAACCTTTTACTGCCAATTTCCGTTTTCAGCGCTGAATGACCTCATAGGTCCCAGTGCTTGGCCTTTGGCCTAAATTCTATATTCAATTCAATTCAGTAAGTTTCATGAAGATCCCTTCGTTATTCTTTACGTAGTTTTCTAACGGATAGACAGACAAAGAGGACTAAAACACAACCTTTTAGGTGGAGGCAGTGAACAGCATTTGAAAAAGTGATAGCCCCTAAAATTTCCAGCCGTATTTGTGTGAAACGAGCAACACAAATAACAATCTCCATATAAACACAGACATGTGCGACAGTTACGTATTATTAAATCCGTTTATCTAAACGATTATTCCTCCTAAAAACAAAGAAGAGATTATAGAACGCTCTTTGATTAGAGCAGAATTATTCGCGAGCCAATGATCATTTATGCACGGGCGGGAGTTGGAGGGAGGAGGGACGGATTGGAAGTTGGGGGTGGGGGGAGAGGTGGCTTGGATTGGGGAATTGTTTGTCAACCAGTGATTATTTATGCAAAGCTGCAATCGGTCCTGCAGGCGTCTGTGATGATGCAGCGTCAGCAGCTATTCATCCAGCTTTTTACTTTTTCCCATTAACTGGCACTTCTGGAGTGAATATCGTAAAGACTAATTTTATTATGGGAAAAATATAACGTGACGACTCTGCCATGAGGGTTATGCACTTATGGCGGGGGCAGGCCCGGATAAATGAGGAGGGTTGAGTGCAGAATGAACGCCCCTGCCTTGTGGGGAGTACAGCGTTGTGGGAACTTCTTGTAGCATCAAGGAGTTCAGCGTTGTTCCCCTAACGGAGTATTGTAAAGTCTATGTTCCATTATAGACTCAGTATCATAAGATTAGGTGTCTTAAAAATAGTTTTAATATTGGTGAATTACAAAGAAAAAGGTGTATGAAAAAGTGTATCATCACCGTAAGTTGGGTATCATAATACTATCTTAATGATAAACTGATTACCTTAAAGTTACTTCTACATTAAGCTGAATATCGTAAAAACTTTATTACAAGTCGAAAATCATAAAACTAAGTCGAGGGCAGCAAAAGCTATTTATATGTGGAGCTTGTAATAAAAAAAACTTATTTTTATTACAAAAGAAATACTATAAAAACTCATTTCATTATGTAATGTGAACATAAAGAAAACTTTTTTATCATAAGCTTAAAAATTAAACTTCATCAGTCGAATATTAAAGAATCCGGACTGATTATAAATTGAATAACATAGAACAAAATCTTTCATCGGGATTTGAATGCTATAAAAAACTTCGCTATAAACTGAATATCACAGTACAATTTTTATTATAGGGTGAGTACCGTCAATTTCTATTTTTATGCAAAAGCGACGCCCATGACGGAAGCGTGGACCTGGAATGCAGAACTGGGGGAAACGATGGGAGTACTACTATTCAGGGACAACGCGAGGGGAACAGAATAAGGGACGGGGACATTCGAAGCCTATTCTCCCCCTCCCCGTTCCCCCCTCTGCCCCGCTGCACAATAAGTGGGCCATAAAAAGTGTTTTCATGGACCCTAAATCCCAGATTCGAAGGTAAGTTCCCCTCATATTAGCGTCCCAGATGGTCGGGAGAGACGGACTAGGGTGCATATGGTTGTGCTTTATAGCTCGGACGAACCACTTGGTGCAGCTCTGGCCTCATTACTCCTACTTTTCGCGTGAGAGGAAGGTATGCTCTCTCTCACTGGCTAATAATCGTAATTGGGAAACAACAAACAATTGGTAACACAAATATAAGAACTCCATTATCCGTAAGAATTCGCTTAAACGAAGGGTTTACTTTCGCCACTGGCCAATAGTTACTACGGATTAGTTTAGAATTGCCGAAACAGTTTTTGAAAAGTCGGAGGCAAATAACACTAAATGTAATATTACCAATAAGAAATATACAGCGTCTTCGAACATGCGTATTTTCATTCTGCAGCTTTCTGCACTGGAAGTATTTTCACTCGAAATATTCGTGGCAATTAAATTTTTAGACAAATGCAAATCCGCTGACCCAGGTGCTGCAATAAAGTCCAACTCGAGGTATATTGGCACAAATGAAAAATCAACCCATTCAGGGGTTTTTGCTGAGCCGGTGAACAGGTTTTTTTTTTTTTTTTTTTTTTTTTTTAGTTCTGCTGGGGAGGAGGTTACTGCAATGACATGGTGGGGCTTTGGAAATTTCGTTCTCCAGTTGTGTTTCCAGCTTAATTGAACAATGACATAAAATTAGATGTACACCATTGTCACCCCACAGAACGTGTTGATTTATGATAATAATAATAATAATAATAATAATAATTATTATTATTATTATTATTACTATTATTATTATTATTATTATTATTATTATAATAGCTGTTTCCACTGCATTTAATTTATACAGTCTTCTCTATTGTTCTTATTATCTATTTTCCTCAGATAATAAGAAGAATAAATTAAATGCCGTGGAAACAGCCATAATTTTTAATGCAATTGCCCTCAGAGAGGGTCTCCTCCCTTATAATAATAATAATAATAATAATAATAATAATAATAATAATAATAATAATAATAATAATAATAATATTTTGGCGATTTTTCATTGGTTGTCGAAACTTGGGGGGAGGGCCTCCCCCTGTTGGCTGGGAGCGGAATGACACATCCGGGAGAGTCTGGAATAATAATAATAATAATAATAATAATAATAATAATAATAATAATAATAATAATAATATTATGTATCCAACGTAAATGATTCCAGTCCGTTCGAGTAATATTTAGTTGTTCTCTTCAGTTGCTTTAGTTTAGTTTCCCACATCCTTGAGATTCGCCTAAATTTTATCCACCCACCATTTTTGTCTTTTAGTTTATTCCAGTACTTTATAAAATGTGTGAGCTTGAGAGTCGTTCTTCCTAATTCTTTTTCTCTAATAGTAGCCTCTGGAAACCGTTGCATTCCTCTTATTGGTAGGTCTTGGGACAGTTTTACCTTAGTTATTCTTTGCCTGGAAGACAGGGCCTTTTGTATATATATACATGTGTGTGTTGGGATATATGTTTTTTTTCTATTGTGTGTTTTATAGAGAGAGAGAGAGAGAAATTATTAATTTTACTTTATTGGCATTTGCGTGTGAAGGACGGTGAAACTTGATTGGTCTTAATCAGGTTGCAACACATAAGCATGATTATAGTTCGCCATGCCATTAAGAGAGAGTACCTTAGCGGCGGAACTAATTCCATTTGAAGTTTATTTGATTTTACCCCATTTTCCTGAACATACGGCTCTCCCCTCCCATTTCAGTGGTCACCTTTAAACTCTCCTTTTTTAAATCTCTCTCTCTCTCTCTCTCTCTCTCTCTCTCTCTCTCTCTCTCTCTCTCTCTCTCTCTCTCTCTCTGCGCTTTTATATATAATTATATATATATATATATATATATATATATATATATATATTTCTGACTCACATCAGAGGATCAGACAGGTCTTTCAATTGAAAGACAAGACCGCTGCCAACCAAGCCACACGTGATTGTGTGTTGATTGTTTATATATATATATATATATATATATATATATATATATATATATATATATATATATATCTCCTTCTATATATATATGTGTGTGTGTGTGTGTGTGTGTGTGTGTGTGTGTAGATAGATAGATAGATATACACACGTATACATATACACATATGAACTCTTATTTGCATATTATAATCATATAAAAGTGTATTCGTGCATTCGTTCACTTATATCTTGCAAAATTATTAAATGTATATCAGACAGCTTCTCCTAATCAGGTAAACAGCCCTATAGAAACCAAAGAGTCAAGGCTGAAACTTCGTTTGAAAACGTCTGATTCCTTATAGTCCATTTTGATAAGGAGCTCAAAACATTTGTAGTTTACTGTAAAAGAAAACTATTGAGCCGACTTTGCCCGTCCGTCTGCGCTTTTTCTCTCCGCCCTCAGATCTCAAAAACTACTGAGGCTAGAGGGCTGCAAATTGGTATGTTGTTCATCCACCCTCCAGTCATCAAACATACCAAATTGCAGCCCTCTAGCCTCAGTAGTTTTTTTTTTTTTTTTAAGTTTAAAGTTAGCCATGATCGTGCGCCTGACAACGCTATAAGGTAGGCCACCACCGAGCCGGGGGTGAAAGTTTCATAGGCCGCGGCTCATACAACATTATACGCTGTTCAGAATACAAAAAAAAGATAAATAGCAGTAAAAAACATTGATTGTAATTTCTCATTCATTATCATTTAATAATTTTTTTAGATTAATGGAGTACAGGAAACTCGATTGCGCCAAAGAAACTTCGGCGTATTTTTTTACTTGTTTGATCATGTTTACAAGAACCGCGTTGATTCTTTTGTTACAACATTTTCCTCTGTATGTGGGATTTCATTTTCTCTCTCTCTCTCTCTCTCTCTCTCTCTCTCTCTCTCTCTTTGTAATAGACGCCGTTACCTCAGGTACTTTCGTCCATCTCTCCTACACAAAGGTACAGTCAGCATTGTAAGCTTTGTTTATCGCCTCCTGTCCCTCCCCCTCATTATGGGGGTAGTGCCGTCAGTGCATCTCACTTGGCGTACTGTAGGCATTAGTAAAGCGTCTGTGCAGCGTCCCGTCGGCCCCTATCTGCAACCTCTTTCGTGCCTTTTTCTTTATCTCCGTTTATATTCTCTTTCTTCCATCTGGCTTTCCATCCCCTCTAGCAGTTGTTTCATAGGGCAGCTGCGAGGTTTTCCTCCTGTTACACCTTTCAAACCTTTTACTGTCAATTTCCGTTTCAGCGCTGAATGACCTCATAGGTCCCAGCACTCGGCCTTTGGCCTAAATTCCATATTCTATTCTATTCCTGTTCCTCTCAAAATTGTATCTGCACTTAGGTTGATTTTAAAGTTTGCACAGGTTTTTCATGCATTGTTAGTCCCATGAAAGCCCACGTAGTGCACACTGGCGCAAGTTCATCAGCAAAGTCCTCGAGATACGAACGGATTTCAGATTCCCTCGAGATACGAACGGATTTCAGATTCCACGCAACTCGTTGAGTCCCAAGATCTTCCTGTATGTCTGTTCAGTTGACGACGCCGCCGATCGCTGACAGTCAATCATCCATTCGTCTGCGCCCCGTATTGCCAGACGTTGCAGGGCATTCCTTGCATTCTCCGCATGGTGCCGCCTTTATCAGTCCTGGCATATTGCCTCGTTTGGATCCCGATTTGTATATGCAAACACGTGTTTTTCTCCTTTTCCCCTGTGACTCTCTCGCCAGATATATACATGTGATCAATCACCTTGTCTTCACTAAATACGACGCGTTGTATTGCACGTTTTAACTGGTATATGCATACCTATTAGCTACTTTACATATATATGTATGTATATTGTATATGTGTATATATGTATATATACATATATAGTTAATATATATATATATATATATATATATATATATATATATATATATATATATATATATATATATATATATATATATATATATATATATATAACTGAGTATCCTTTCGGTTTTGTGTCTTCTAAAATCTCTTCGGTGCTCATTCTGCAACCCGATCTTCTTCTCCTTCTTCTTCTTCTTCTTCTTCTTCTTCTTCTTCTTCTTCTTCTTCTTCTTCTTCTTCTTCTTTTTGTAAAATTACTTGCATTATCTGTGCTTTCACCTATTACTTCGGATGCCACATTTCGGTGCTGAAGTCTTGCGCTTTTCATAACGGTGCCAATTTCTATACGTTTTGGTCTCTTAGTCTTGTGCAAGTATTCTGATTATATATATATATATATATATATATATATATATATATATATATATATATATATATATATATATATATATTGTATATTGATATGCCCGTAGTGGTTATTGCATAATTGGTTTTAAGGCTAACATATTAATATTTATGTCTTCATTTATCACCATTATGTTGTCTCGGATACTCACATAATTTCATTCACACCGCTGGATTGTGGACCAGTCTCCATGAGGGTGTTGTGCTTGAAAATGCAGTGCATTACTACCCTAACACTCTTCTTCTTGCATTTTAATGCGTTTTTATCTAGTTATCTATTTATTCATTTTTTTCTCTCTTTTAATAAGTGGTCTCTCCTCTTTCTGTATTTTCCTTGACTTCCTCTTACGTCCTCCTAATGAACACCTTGATATTCTTTGGAAGCTTGAATTTCAAGTCAGTGGCCCCTCTGGCGTGCTTGTTCCGTAATGAATAGGTTTCGTCTACTGAATAATGATAACAATAGGTGCTCATTTGTTCAGTTCTCCTTGTATTATCAGATTGTCTTTCACACTCAGACAGTTTCATTCCATTGAAATGCACAGGTCATGAAACCCAGTCTTTCTCCTTTAATTTATCGATTATGTTACTCCAGCGCTCACCAGATTTCAATATCAGTACTGCCCTAAAATGGAAAACTGTAGCATCTGCAATATTTTCGAAATTGAGATGTGCCACCTACTGGGCTCGTGAAGCACTAATACACAAGTTACTGCAGTTTCAGAATGATTCCTCAATGCTTTCCACGAGTATTTAGGGGGTCCCATTTCCGGCGTCTGCAATATTTTCGAAATTGAGATATGCCACTTACTGGGCTCGTGAAACACTAATAACCAAGTTATTGCAGTTTCAGAATGATTCTTCAATGTTTTCCACGAGTATTTAGGGGGTTCCATTTGCAATATCTGGAAAATCTGTCGTACTAGACGAATGTGAAAATAATAATAAGAGTAATAGTAATAATAATAATGAAAAATAGCCAAATTAGCAGTGATAATGATCATAGAAACATTATTACTTGAAAAGCAAAAATCAGCGAGTTCAAGGTGATCCTTTGCTGCCAGAGAATCGCATTATGCATCCTCCTCCTCCTCCTCCTCCTCCTCCTTCTCCTCCTCCTCCTCCTTACCTGCCTGTTTCCCTCCTTCGCTTCTTTCTCCACATTAGGTTCGATTAGCAGCCATGTTGCGGTGAAATGAGGCGCGACTATGACGCGCGCGTGCGCCCTTAACGCGCAAGCCTAAGTGAAGATACTGGTTCCGAATAATTGAATTAAAAGGAGTGAGATGGTATGGAACTCCCGGAGTGCAAGGACAGACGGTTGGTGGGGCGGGGTTCAAAGGGGAGAGAGAGGGTGGGGAGGGGGGATTGGTACCAGGGGGAGGGGGAGGCAGCAGCAGGTGAAAAAGAAGGAAACCGCGAAAGGGAAATCTTGTTGTCCTCTTCTGGGATCGGAGGGAAAGGGCTGCTTTTTGGAGTAGCAAGGAAAAGTGGAAGTCACAGCGCGCACTAGCTCATTTATTAATGTTGTAATAATTGTTTTTAGGCATTAAGCAATAACTTTAAACGGGCGATGGCTCAGGAGATACAAAAACGCAGCTGCTACTTCGACACACTTGCTCGAATTGTTAAGTTCGTTGTTGAAGAACCCCTTATACAGAAAAGTACTACAACAGTTGCCGCGTCACTCACACACAATGCTATCCAGCATTTTCCTTATCCCCTCACCCCCCACCCCACTTCCCAACATCCTAACACATCCCAGCGTCCTATCACATTCCAACCAACCGTTCTTTCCACAAGACCAAACCTCAAAGTACTCCTGTCCAGTTTTGGTACATTACGTATTCTGCAGTTCATCTCAATACCATCAGCTTTCTCCCCTCCCTTCTTGTTCAGCATCCACGCTTCACTTCCATAAGGGAGAATTGGCTCAACAGTCTCTTCATACACTAGCACCTTTTCTCGCATAATCATGACAAGTCTCTTCTGAATTGTTCGCACAGTACATTCAACCTTCCTTTCTTCACCTATTTTGTGTTTTGCTTATCCTCCTAACTTCGTTCTGATATTTTTCCGCTGGACTCGACGAGTGTTAAGGGAAATAGATTACTGTTGGAATAGATTTTCTCCCAATCTCTTGTGTGAAACAGCAGCTTCCACCTTTGCTTCACCCATATTAGCATTCAGTTTTTCTTTGTGCCTGTATTACATTTACACCCAGACACACGCGCACACACACACACACACACACACACACACACATATATATATATATATATATATATATGGTAAATAATTTCTAACATGTTCATGGATGAACCTGTATGAATTTGCAGATGGTAGGAAGGACTGTATCTCACTAAAAATTGTAACTGGTAACAAAACTAGTAGGTATACCACTCTAACATACATAGAAGTTCTTATGTGTATTCATCATGTATGTGTAATGGTTGGGTGTTTGAGCACGTGTGTGTGTGTAGAGAGAGAGAGAGAGAGAGAGAGAGAGAGAGAGAGAGAGAGAGAGAGAGATACATGTGACTAAGGTTCGCTCAACTCTAGTTTCTGCAGTTTCTCTTCACTATCCCCAAGTAGCACCCTATTGCCTGCAAACATCTTTCCGCATTCCATTGACGACTGGTTTTCTTTTATTAGAACTTCGCCCCAACGGCTAATTTTCTTCACTGACTTTCCGCATCGCTCCATCCACATTGAGTAGACAGCCATGGAGGAGTAACACCCTCGCCTCAGAGACACTTTTACACCTCTGTGCTTATTCTAAAACGCTTTGCTTCTAATGTGAACATATTTGCTGTTCGTTCATACTGTTATTGTTATCACAATGAACAATTGTTGCCGTCATTTTAAAAGCATGAATAGTTTCATTTTACTCGTTTTACTATTATAATTTGTCAGTGTTGATGATTATTATTACGAGCGTGATGGCGTGCGCTACGCCCATCATGTCTCCCCAATCCCTCCGGATCCCTACCTGCCCTGACCAAGCTGATTAAAACAGGTTTTGCAGGAGGTGATGTGTCATGTCTTCCCTACTCCCTACTCTCCTGATCCCCTACCTACCCCGTCCCCACCCGTGACGGACAAACAGGTTTGCAGGGGGTGGGTGGATGTGTCATGTCTTCCCAACCCTCCCGATCCCCTACCAACCCTGCCCACACCCGGGACGGACAAACAGGCTTGCAGGGGGTGGGTGAATGTGTCATGTCTTCCCTACCCTCCCGATCCCCTACCTACCCCGCCCACACCCGTGGCGGACAAACAGGTTTGCATGAGGGTGGGTGGCTGTGTCATGTCTCCCCTACTGTCACCTGGGGGAGGACAAACAAGACCACTCGGATATTATTATCATAGATTATTGCAATTCCTGAAGTTCCGTCAGAGAAGCCAAGCCCTCCGGCACACGATGCCCAGCCCAAGGCAGAAGGAGAGATGAAAATGAACGTCACAACCTCTCCCGGAGCAAACGACGTTATTAATGCCATCTGCATGGACGCTTTACTTAGGCTGCAAATGCAGGTGCAAGTTTTTGTTTATTTGCATAAGACGCCATGCAAAGTTTTAATGACAGGAGGAGGAGAATTAGATTGCGCGCCTTCTCTCT
>NC_089756.1:27270517-27288017 GCF_040412425.1 Macrobrachium rosenbergii | reverse complement strand
CTTTTCACACTGACCTGAAACTCTTTTCCCTTTCACACTAACCTGAAACTCTTTTCCTTTTTACACTAACCTGAAACTCTTTTCCCTTTTCACACTAACCTGAAACTCTTTTCCCTTTTCACACTAACCTGAAACTCTTTTCCCTTTTCACACTGACCTGAAACTCTTTTCCCTTTTCACACTAACCTGAAACTCTTTCCTTTTACACTAACCTGAAACTCTTTTCCCCTTTTCACACTAACCTGAAACTCTTTTCCCTTTCACACTAACCTGAAACTCTTTTCCTTTTCACACTGACCTGAAACTCTTTTCCCTTTTTCACACTAACCTGAAACTTTTCCCTTTTCACATAACCTGAAACTCTTTTCCCTTTTCACACTAACCTGAAACTCTTTTCCTTTTCACACTAACCTGAAACTCTTTCCCCTTTTCACACTGACCTGAAACTCTTTTCCCTTTCACACTAACCTGAAACTCTTTTCCCTTTTCACACTAACCTGAAACTCTTTTCCCTTTTCACACTAACCTGAAACTCTTTTCCCTTTTCACACTAACCTGAAACTCTTTTCCCTTTTCACACTGACCTGAAACTCTTTTCCCTTTTCACACTAACCTGAAACTCTTTTCCCTTTTCACACTGACCTGAAACTCTTTTCCCTTTTTACACTAACCTGAAACTCTTTTCCCTTTTCACACTAACCTGAAACTCTTTCCCTTTTACACTGACCTGAAACTCTTTTCCCTTTTCACACTAACCTGAAACTCTTTTCCCTTTTCACACTAACCTGAAACTCTTTTCCCTTTTCACACTAACCTGAAACTCTTTTCCCTTTTTACACTAACCTGAAACTCTTTTCCCTTTTCACACTAACCTGAAACTCTTTTCCCTTTTCACACTGACCTGAAACTCTTTTCCCTTTTCACACTGACCTGAAACTCTTTTCCCTTTTCACACTGACCTGAAACTCTTTTCCCTTTTCACAATGACCTGAAACTCTTTTTCCTTTTCACACTGACGATGAAATTCTATTGATGTAGTGTTTGCTGGGTTTGATGTAATGAAAGGTTGCCAAGACTTCACACTTTTTTTTTTTTTACTGTGCTTCCCCACAAACCAGTCATTCCGTTACCCATTTTTTAAAATTGGTGGAAATTATATTGCAAAATGCGTTTGACTTTGTGCTGGGATCCACGTAGATCAGACGGTATGACAGCTGCATGTTATTTTTAATAATCCCCTCCCCTTCCCCTGTCGAGCTTTCCCCCCGCCCCCCACAATCCCCAATCCTTCCCTTTCCTTGACTAAGTGTTGTAAAATTGACATTGTAAATTGCTTGTGATTTCGTGTAGGGTTTGACGTAGATCGATGCTGTTCAGGCCACGTGACGTTTTAGAAGTTGATAAACAAGTGGAAACTCATTTGCGGGGAAGCTATTAACTTGAGATTTCAACAAGATCATTCTAAAGCCTTTATTCCTCTTTCTTTTTGCTGACGCCGTTTCACGTGCATGGGAGAAGATACTACCGTTATCTATCTGTCTATCTATCTGTCCATCTACCTATCTATCTATCTATCTATCTATTTATATATTTATATATATCCTCATCCAATCATAACAGCCGTCTGGTCCTGTAATCGCGTTTTGAGTTCACGGTGGATTCGACGTAGATTGGAGTTATACCCATTGTTTTCTTAGTTCCCTCTTACTCCATTCTCTTCCGTCTCCCATTCTGCCTCTCCCTAGCCCGCTCATTAGAGCTCCAGAAGTCATATTGCAAATTGAGTCTAGGTTCAGATGTCGCATTAAAAAAGAAAAAAAATTAGTGAACCGAGTCCTGATTCCACGTTCGCGAGTATTCGCTAGAATGTGAGTGCCGTCTGTGCACCTCACTGGGTGTACTGCAGGCATTACTAAAGGTTCTTTTTTACCGTCCCCTAGCCGGCCCCTAGCTGCAACCCCTTTCGTTCCTTTTACCGTACCGCCATTCATATTATCTTTCTTCCATCTTGCTATCCACAGTCTCCGAACAATTGATTCATAGTGCAACTGCTTTGGGATTTTCCTCCTGTTACACCTTTCAAACCTACCTGCTCTCAATTTCCTTTCCAGCGCCAGGTGAACTCATAGGTCCCAGTGCTTGGTCTATATTTCACATCTCTCATAGTTTATGAGGTTGGTCCCCGTACGCAGTCGTGGTTGATAAGTTTTTTTGGCCCTGAAGAAATCTAGAAGAATAAGAAGAAGAGAAAGTGCATTTGTTGAAAAAGTTTGCAGCTTTTCCAGACAAACGTTTTTGTTCGGTTGGTTTTGTTTTGTTTTTACTTACACATGAGACAGAGGAGTCCATTCACCCGTGTATTGTGTTTTGCCTTTTGTATGTTGCTGCGAGTTTGCAGTGTTTACATAGCTTTCATCTTTTTTTGCAAAGGCTGGGAATGTTTCTATATATATATATATATATATATATATGTCCTTTTATTGTTAGGAAACATATAATAATATATATATATATATATATATATATATATATATATATATATATATATATATATATATATATATATGGTCTTAGTATGAGCAATCTTAAATTCCCATGTATGTCAATGCATTCATGATATGTATGTATGTGTGTATGTATATGTATATATATATATATATATATATATATATATATATATATATATATATATATATGTGTGTGTGTGTGTGTGTGTGTGTGTGTGTGTGTGTATTTATTTATTTATGTATTTATTTTACACTGTCTTTCTTTACCATATATATTGGCGATTTCCTTATGAAAGGATATAAGATTAATAAGTGTGATGGCAGTTCCGTAGTATTTGCTATCATAAATCACTTAAATAATTTCTCTATCTCTTTCTCTACCTCCCTTTCTCTTAAAATGAGCGCATTGGTTCCACAATCCTCCCTTATGTTGAAATCAATAGCATTAATCCTTCAAGCTGAACCCATACATATTAACCTTCCCTTCAGCTTACATCAACCGTAGCCTAGCTCAGTAGCAGTAATCCTCCCTCAGACTGATTCCAGTTATATTAATCCTTTTGATAAACTTAAATCTGTTCTATTAGTCCTCCATTTGGCTGAGTTCAGTATTATGAATTTTTTGCTCCTTGAGCTGAGTTCAGTATTATGAGTTTTTCCCCTTGAGTTGAGTTCAGTATTATAAGTTTTTTCCCCTTGAGTTGAGTTCAGTATTATGAGTTTTTTCCCCTTGAGTTGAGTTCAGTATTATGAGTTTTTTCCCCTTGAGCTGAGTTCAGTATTATGAATTTTTTTCCCTGTGAGCTGAGTTCAGTATTATGAATTTTTTTCCCCTTGAGCTGAGTTCGGTATTATGAATTTTTTCCCCTTGAGCTGAGTTCAGTATTATGAGTTTTTTCCCGTTGAGTTGAGTTCAGTATTATGAGTTTTTTCCCCTTGAGTTGAGTTCAGTATTATGAATTCCCTTGAGCTGAGTTCAGTATCATGAATTTTTTTCCCTTTGAGCTGAGTTCAGTATGATGAATTTTTTTCCCTTGAGCTAAGTTCAGTATTACGGGTTTTTTCCCGTTGAGTTGAGTTCAGTATTATGAGTTTTTTCCCCTTGAGTCTAGTTCAGTATTACGAGTTTTTTCCCCTTGAGTTGAGTTCAGTATTATGAGTTTTCCCCTTGAGTTGAGTTCCAGTGATTATGAATTCCTTGAGCTGAGTTCAGTATTATGAATTTTTTCCCTTTGAGCTGAGTTCAGTATTATGAGTTTTTCCCCTTGAGCTGAGTTCACATTAGTGAGTTTTTTCCCTTGAGCTGAGTTCAGTATTATGAATTTTTTCCCCTTGAGCTGAGAGTTCAGTATTATGAGTTTTTTCCGTTGAGTTGAGTTCAGTATTATGAGTTTTTTTTCCCTTGAGTTGAGTTCAGTATTATGAATTCCCTTGAGCTGAGTTCAGTATCATGAATTTTTTTCCCTTTGAGCTGAGTTCAGTATTATGAATTTTTTTCCCTTCAGCTGAGTTCAGTATTATGGGTTTTTCCCATTGAGTTGAGTTCAGTATTACGAGTTTTTCCCCCTTGAGTTGAGTTCAGTATTATGAGTTTTTCCCCTTGAGTTGAGTTCAGTATTATGAATTCCCTTGAGCTGAATTCAGTATTATGAATTCCCTTGAGCTGAGTTCAGTATTATGAATTTTTTTCTCCTTGAGCTGAGTTCAGTATTGTGAATTGTTTCCCCTTGAGCTGAGTTCAGTATTATGAATTTTTCCCCTTGAGCTGAGTTCAGTGTTATGAATTTTTCCCCTTGAACTGAGTTCAGTACTATGAATTCCCCTTGAGCTGAGTTCAGTACTATGAATTCCCCTGGAGCTGAGTTCAGTATTATTATTATTATTATTATTATTATTATTATTATTATTTTGTTAAAAAGGCTGGCAGCGTTAGTGGATTTGATTTTATATAAGGTCTTTTCAGTTCTTCTTTTTATTCTCTTTTCTGCAGGGCTGATATTTGCTAATAGTTGGCCCATGTACATAAGAAGAATTGAAAAAGACCTTATATATAAAATCAATTCCACTCTTGCTGCCATCCATTTTAATAACACATGCTTGAGAGAGGGTCTTCTTCTGTTATTATTATTATTATTATTATTATTATTATTATTATTATTATTATTATTATTATTATTATTATTATTATTATTATTATTATTAGTGGAAAATATAAGCAGCAGTTGTGATCGGGTCATCTACAGTAATACAACTGTCCAAAAATTATACTTCACACAGTTGCGGATTGTATCTATCCATTGGGTGTTCAAGTTATTTTGAAGTGTTTGCTACTTAATAATCATAATAATAATAATAAATATGCGCAGCTATGTAAATACGGTCCTTTTTAGCCGGTGGAAACAGGCCGGCCGCACTATTATTAAAAGAGCCGGGTTTTACCTTAGTGTGAAAGTTAAGACAGAGGGAAATTTCCGTAACTCTGCAAAAAGGAAGAAGGTAATGTAGCCGCCATTTTTCCCCAATGAGGATTAGGAGACGGTGCGTTGGTCGGAGTTACAACAAGTCTGCCTTTATTAGCAGCTGAGAGAGAGAGAGAGAGAGAGAGAGAGAGAGAGAGAGAGAGAGAGAGAGGGGGCGGCTTGGGGCTGGGAGGGATTGGAGTGGAACGGGAAACAGCTATGATAATATAATTCCACGGGGATTTTTTTCCTAAAAGCTGGATGGTAGGCCACTGTGCTCTTATAATTATTTAATATAATATATATATATATATATATATATATATATATATATATATATATATATATATATATATATACATACATACATATATACATATATATACATATATATATATATATATTAATATAATATATATATATATATATATATATATATATATATATATATATATATATATATATATATATATATATATATATATATATAATGACCCTTGCCTGATCAGGAAAGGAAGATGAATTCCAATCTCATGCAAGGAACAATTGTGCCTTTGCTGACCCAGGTAGTGAATTATGTACCCGCCAGTTGGTCGACTGCTGTGTATAACAGCCAGAGTAGGTAATGACTTTGAGTGATGAACCCTACCTTAGATCCCTAGCTGAAAAACGGATGGGTACCGTTTGGAGTAAAATGCAAGGAAGAAATTGTATTCTTTAATCTTTAACCACTGTTAATGTGACGTCATTCAAGATATATCGAAAGCATTTTATTTAGTACGTGCGAGAGATATGGAGATATGTAGACCTTTATGTCTATTCAATTTTTTTTAGGAGAATCCCCACTCGGTGTCCCTGTCAATTTCTTGTCTGTCAGATTTTATCGTTTTTTCATTATTTCTTTATATTTTATCTACTATTTTGAGTTATTACTACCCTTTGTTTAATCTGAACAGCGAATGGCGGTTGTGCTCTTTCTGTAATGAAGGGATACCCTTTATAAATATGTTGGCTGCTTCTGTGCAACTCAACTCTTCTCTCTCTCTCTCTCTCTCTCTCTCTCTCTCTCTCTCTCTCTCTCTCTCTCTCTCTCTCTCTCTCTCTCTCTCTCTCACGGTGAATACTTCTAAGATGTGGGTGAGAGGTTAAAGTATTTATCTGTTTGAACACCCGGGGCCCGCTGTCCTCATTTCTCTCTCTCTCTCTCTCTCTCTCTCTCTCTCTCTCTCTCTCTCTCTCTCTCTCTCTCTCTCTCTCTCATATTCTTTCAGTTTCTCAGTCTATTAGAGTGAAGACTGAGACGTGCATTTGAACTCTCTCTCTCTCTCTCTCTCTCTCTCTCTCTCTCTCTCTCTCTCTCTCTCTCTCTCTCTCTCATATTCTTTCGTTCCTCAGTCTATTAGAGTGAAGACTGAGACGTGCATTTTGAACTCTCTCTCTCTCTCTCTCTCTCTCTCTTTCTCTCTCTCTCTCTCTCTCTCTCTCTCTCTCTCTCTCTCTCTCGGTGCCTCGTGAGGTAAAGGTATATATATCTGAGATTTCTCTCTCTCTCTCTCTCTCTCTCTCTCTCTCTCTCTCTCTCTCTCTCTCTCTCTGTGGACCTCGTGAGACGGAGCTATTTATCACCCAGCCATAGCCCAGAGATCGTGCTGAGTAAATCTTGTCAGCTGGGGTTACGCTAAGCCTTGAAATCTGAAGTCGAAATCTCGATCGCGTGTTGTTGTTTACGAAGTTTGATTTCGCCAGATAAAACCATTTTTCGCTCCTTGCCCGAACAAGATGACACTTCTCCTTTAATCGTTTTAGTATTGGCACTGGTTTGTCTTTTTTATTTCCTTTCTGTCTGCGTGTTATTTCCTTGTATGCTGTGTTTATTTTTATTCGTTTTTAAAGGGTGAGCTATTCGCTTTTGGAGTATTTATCCTCGCCTACTTTTGTTTTAATTTCTTAGACGTCTCCAGTCAGGTCTTATTGCATATATTTTGGTTTTCATCTATCCGTGCAATTCCTCTCTATTATCAAGTTTTCTTACATTGCTTTCCATGAACATTTATTTTTTTATTTATTTATTTTTTTTTGTATTCTCTATATTGGTTTTCCGTCTATATTGCGTCTTGCCAAGCCATAATAAATTTTTTAAGTATATCTGTTATATTTATTACAGGACAAACTCAACAAGTCAGTAACCTGACGAAGAAACAGGCTTAGTAAAATGAGAGACGACAATGACAAGTGGAAATAGATAAAAAATCAACAGAAAATTATGTTTGCATAAATAATTTCTCATCCCCGCCTCACAAATATTCAGGCATCAACACGCCGTTGCAACAAAAATATATTATCTCTCCCAAGTTTACTCTGATCAGTGAAAACTTGTATTGCGAGTAACTGCCTTTTAGTCGCGCTCCAAATGTACATTGACACATTATGAATAAAGATAAGGTGACATCTGACGGCGGAGATCTCACCCGTGAAGATAAGGAAGTCCTCAAACCGGCTGCTGTGGTTTTTAGTTTTCTGTAAAAGAAAACTGTTGTGCCGGCTTTGTCTGTCCGTCCGCACTTTATTCTGTCCGCACTGTTTCTGTCCGCCCTCAGATCTTAAAAACTACTGAGGCTAGAGGGCTGCAAATTGGTATGTTGATCATCCACCCTCCAGTCGTCAAACATACCAAATTGCAGCCCTCTAGCCTGAGTAGTTTTTTATTTTATTTAAGGTTAAAGTGAGCCGTAAACTTGCTTCTGGCAACGGTATTGGATAGGCCACCACGGCACGTGGTTAAAGTTTCATGGGCCGCGGCTCATAAAGCATTATACCGAGACCACCGAAAGATAGATCTATATCTGGTGGCCTTGATTATACTATGTACAGAAAACTCGGTTGCGCCGAAGAAACTTGCGCATGTTTTACTTGTTCGTCTCGTGCACACAAAGCGTCCCAACGATGTTTCCCCCTTACGTCCACGAGAGCTACCGTGATTTTCACTCGTACCTGTAAATAACTTTTCTCATCTCGTGGCGGTTCTGTGCCAGGAATTTTCGTGTAATAAAAGTATTGTCACGAGCGAGACAGGTGATCTATCTGTGGCCTTTGGGAATAGGGGTCGGGGGTGTGGGTGTGTGTGTGTGGGGGGGGGGGAGGCGGCAGGCGATCTGTGGGTAGCTTGTTGGAGGGAAGGGCGAAGGTGGTCTAGAGTAATCCTAGAAATACTGAGGTGTGTGTGGGACCGTAGAAAGGAAGAAGAGATGAAAACCGGGATTGAATAGTTGAGATGAAGAAGAGCAGAGATAGAGAACAAAGATGAACTGGATGCGATAGAGGTAAACTAGAAAGAGAATGGGGGAGGAGATAACGAACTATCAATAAAGTGGAAGCGATAAAAAAAAAAAGCAAATAAACGGAAGAGAAGAGGGAAGGGCTGAGAGAAACGCATAAAGCGAGCCGGTAAAGGGAAAAGACAAAAGTTTAATTGAAGACGCGGAAAGAGAAGATAAAATGAGAGAAGGAGACAGAGAGGAATAGATAAAAGGGGGGGAAAGACGTAGTCCCTTGCTAGTGTTTTTATTAATTTATGTCCACATAAAGTCAGGGTAATACAGGTATTTCTTGCATGTGGAAACAGAAGGCGCCTCAAGCCAGCTGGTGGCACGTGGCCAGGGTGGGAAAGAGCGGCTGTTGAAAAATAAAGATGGTTTCGAGTATCAGAGAATGCAGTCTTCATGATGATAATAGTAGTTTTGGGAGTGTAACAAAAATGCCTGTGTGTCAGTATCACAGAATGCGAAGTAAACACGCCTTAGTTGGGCTCTTAGTTAATTGAAGGCTTTCGCTATTGTAGAACGGGAAGGAAGAACTCAGAAAAATAATGATATAAATACACACACACACACACACATTAATAATAATAATAATAACAATGTCAGTTATTATTATTATTATTATTATTATTATTATTATTATTATTATTATTATTATTACATATTAAAGAACATGAAGGAAGAACGCAGAAAAATAATAGAAATAATTATAAAATACACACACATTAATAATAATACACACACAATACAATAATAGTATCAGCTATTATTATTATTATTATTATTATTATTATTATTATTATTATTATTATTATTATTGTTGTTGTTGTTGTTGTTGTTAAACACAATGATTAGAAAAAATGTTGCTTTCACAGTTCCTCAATGGGGAGGAAAACTCAGCAGTAATAATAATAATAATAATTATAATAATAATAATAATGCTAAGAAATTCACAACCTCGTGAAAAACGATCTGTGTAATAAAAAACCACAATTATATAGTAAACTTTATTGCTATGCTAAATTAAACAAGCTTGTTTATTTTACGTAGTAATATAGTTTACTATATAATTGTGGATTTTTGTTACACAGTATTATTATTATTATTATTATTATTATTATTATTATTATTATTATTAGACCAGGAAACGGCAAAACACCCAGGCTGTCTACAAGAAAATTAAAGGCCTTTCTGGCAGCTGGGATAAAAAAAAAAAAAAAAAAAAAAAAACGGGCCGGAGCCGTTCTTTGCCAATAATCGATGTGCTTAGATAATGTGGATTAAAAAAATAGGGAAGGAAAAAGGGGAGGAGCTCTTAATTTATGTTTTCCTACATCTGATACGTATGGGGGCTGTGTTCTGGGTCCTGTAAGGTTCTCTCTCTCTCTCTCTCTCTCTCTCTCTCTCTCTCTCTCTCTCTCCCCCTTTTTATATTATTATTATTATTATTATTATTATTATTATTATTATTATTATTATTATTATTATTATTATTGTGTATAATAAAAATCCACAATTATATAGTAAACTATATTACTATGCAAAATAAACACTTCTCTCTCTCTCTCTCTCTCTCTCTCTCTCTCTCTCTCTCTCTCTCTCTCTCTCTCCTTTTACATTATTATTATTATTGTTATTATTAGTGTAATAGAAATCCACAATTATATAGTAAACTATATTACTATGCTAAATAAACAAGCTTGTCTATTTTACATAGTAATATAGTTTACTTTATAATTGTGGATTTTTATCACAAAGATTGTTTTTCACGAGACTGAATTTCTTAGCATTATTATTTTTATTATTGTTTATTCGCCAACACCACTGGTCTTCGATCAATAAAGTTTCAGAGAGTTGGATCTGGTATGAAGTTAGATGGAGGACTGTCTCTCTGTCTATCTGTGGCTTACGTTATTTCCATATTCCTGTTTATTTCTCCCCGTCTTTGCAGTACCGCTGGTCTTTCTGTCAATGAATAATTTTAAACTGTCGTCCATCAGTGTTCGGGGCATTGCCCTTCAGTCTTCGTTTAAGTTAGGCAGTTCTTGGTCTGGTTTGCACTGGTGGTTGGGTGGTTTAGAGATAGCCGCCCTTATGCCAGTATGGGCCCTCAGTAAAGTTGAAAAGGAATATGGGACATGGTTTGGACTTCTATATTTTGCCCAACCACCAGAGAAGATGACAACGTTGGCACTCAAGCTCTTGTGACTGTTACTACAGCCTACAACGGCCCTCAGAAATCTGGCATGATCGACAGTGGGTCCCTGTGAAATCCAAAAAGTCAGCTGCGTTATGTGATTTTTTTTCTCAAGGTGAACCAACGGAGATGGCATGGGAGCCCAAACCCCGTCACTGTAAATTACGAGGCAGGTGAAATTCTCTTGGCAGTGTAATGGAAGGTAGAGAATTGCACATTTTGCTTTCTGAGAAGGTATGAATGTTCAGCAGGAACGGTCAAACAGGTTGACTCCCCGGCGTTTACGATCTCTTTTCATTTATTATTTTCAGTATTACTAAATGTCTCCTCTGCTCTCTAAGTTAAGGGATTGATATTCATACCTCCTCCTCTCACAACGACTTCATCCCGTTAAAGCCATTTCCTGAGGCAACAAGATTTAGATGCGCAGGAAGAGTGCTGCGCAGCAGAGAACTTAAATACATTCTGTCTGCGCAAGTGGAAAGATATTATCTTTCGGGAAATTGCATCTAAATCTTTTTATTGAAGGTCAGCTATGTCTGTCTTTTCAGTCATAGTTTTACTCTCCCCCCTTTTTGGTAGATTTTTTCAAGTAGATATTTTTCACTCTAGTTGTATTACAAAAGAAATAACTCCTACTGCCAAAATACTAACCAGATCCTACCCAAGGTTAACCTAAGGCTGACTGTGGTGGGAGTTTTCCTCATTTGAACCCTTCCCTAATTGCGAAGGCTTGCGTCAAAGTAGACGACTAGCATAACATGACCTTGTTTAGGTCATGTTTCTGTTATTTAATGTTTATATAAAGTATTCTTATATGAAAGTCAAAGAGCTGAACAAATCAAGGATCGTAGATTCCAACAGAGTAATTTGAGAACCGGTTGCCTGCTTGGCAGCCTGGGAAATATGAGGCTTTAGACTTGTTATTTGCAGGTTTTAGATTTTTTATTTGCAGGCACTTAAAACCTATAAGACTGAGTACAAATGCAAGTGTAGTCTGATCAGAGAAAAGACAGTACAAAACATTATGATTTCAGAGAGAGAGAGAGAGAGAGAGAGAGAGAGAGAGAGAGAGAGAGAGAGCGAGAGCTACAATCACGAATGTTTTAGGTCGCGCAAAACATAGTGTATGTATGCTTATATTGGCTGGTTTAGAATCTCGTTTGTTTATTTGGATGTTATCAAGTAGGCGACGGAGAAGGGAAGGGAGAGGGTGGGGGTATCGATGGCAAGGGGATAAGAAGGGTAAGGGAGGGGGTCCCCGGGAGTTTGAGGGGAAATGTTCGTGAGTTTTCGGGTCTTAAGACGTAATGTTGTGGAATGTCCCCTACTGACTTAGGACCTTGGGGGAGAAGCGAGGGAATGTCCGCAGATGTGAGGAACTTCCGCTCTTGAGGTATTGCTTATTTCGGGAGCATGTGCTTTTGGTTTATCCGACTTTTGCTTCCTTGCTTGATTTTTGGGGAGTTCTTAAATAATTGAGCATTTCCTTTATTCATAAATTGTTTTGCGTACAATCGTAGTTTTACTTATACATCAGATACGGTTGGATTTATTTACGTTATTATATATGACTTCTGCGAAGGAGGTAATGTTTTTTATTTGATTTGTACGTTTGTTTGTCGCCAGAAAGGAATGTATGGATTTTTAAGAAAATCATATCATAAAGTTGGCTTCTTGACTCGTGACAAATAATTTGATTTTAGGGGAAACTCGTGACAAATAATTTGATTTTAGGGGAAACAAAAACGTAACATTTTGGAAGCGGAAACCTGTCAGGCTGGCCAAAGCATAAGTAACGGAAATCCTATGCACCATTACCGTGGATTTTGCTAAGGAAGTCCAACAGAAGGTTATTCCTCCGTATAATCTTTAAAGATTTTGTTTGGGTTCAAACAACTAAACATTTCATGTTGATAAGATATATGTGCTCTCAGGGAGTTGATGTTGGGTTATATCACCAAGGATTTTGACGTATTTCTCGTATGTCCTTGTTGTTGTTTTTATTTATTTATTTATTTATTTATTTATTTTTTTATTTTTTTTGCTTTCTTGTACTGATTTATCTCAAGTATATACTCGCCATCATTATGGACTATTGTCTAGGTTTTATATAATTTCAAATAGAAGTATGTAAAACGGAGAGGTTGTATGAATAAAGCCTAACAAAACAAGGAAATTGCCCCATTAGATTGTCACCTCTCAGAAGCCATCTGCTTACACAGCGCATCCAACCGATTTACATACGTCAGGGAGATGCCATTCAAATCGCGCTCCCATCTTTAAAAAGAAATTAAGATTTATTAAAAGAAACAATAACATCCTTTTATCATCAGAAGATTCTGGAGGGTGTCTTTGGTCCCTGGTATTTCCTGGGACCGTCTGGTGCTTCTCAAAGAAGCCCAAAGGCCCTGTTTTGTAAAGTGGGCCTCTTTGCGGGCTTAATTGTGGGGCCCAGTGACCGTGGTGGTCCAAGGGGGACCTACTCACTTCCTTTCCTGCAGAAGCCTGAAAGAGACTCGGTGCCCCTTTGTAGCCGATGGGCTTTCCACTTTCCACCTACTCCAAATAGGGCATTTGTCTGTTTTTTTTTTTGTGTACATATCATTATGGTACTAGCTTTTCGAATAACATGCCATTATGTGTTTTTAGATTATTTTGAACCGTATTATTACACAAATTTTGTTATTATTAATGTTGTTAAGGTTCGTTTCGATTCTAAGAACAACAACATGCACTGAACGGCAACAGTTTATGTGCATCAGAGTCGGAACTAAGCTTCATTCCTGTATTAACAACTCCCCTCACCATTATTAGAAACATACACACATATACTGTATGTATATATATATATATATATATATATATATATATATATATATATATATATATATAGGCATATGTGTGTGTGTTTGTATGCATATATAGATCTCTGTGTGTGTGTGTGTATATGTGTATATATATGAAAATATATATACTATATATATATATATATATATATATATATATATATTTATATTTATATATATATGTATACAGTATATATATATTTATATATATATATATATATATATAGTGCGTACATACTGTACATATGTATATATGTATGTATGTATGTATCATTGTTGATGCATCATTATTTATTTGTTATCCCTCGCTATTTAACGTGGATGTAACATGTAGAAGAGAAAGTTATAGTCACGGAGAGGAAATGAGCACAATTTCCTGAAATTGGTCTTGGAAAAAATGCAGAGACAATAACGGAGATTTAAGGGAAGGAAATATCCGTAACTCTTTGTAAAGCAAGCTTAATGAGAGCGTGGGAATTGAGACCACGTTAAGTTATGCCTAATGCGGAGAGTGTCCCAGTTTTGCAATCAATTCCAATTTTTTTTAAACAGTAGAGTGAAGGTGAACTAAGGAGAGAGAGAGAGAGAGAGAGAGAGAGAGAGAGAGAGAGAGAGAGAGAGAGAGTTACAGGGATTAGGATGTCTCAAAGACTTTTCAGTCCATCGGAGGAGACATCATGTGCTCACTTATCTCTGGGAGTAAGTTGTACTGTTCATTCACAGTGTTCTAATGAGTTTGTCTAGCTTTCTTTTAAACTCTTGCACACTGTTGCTGTTTACAACTTCTGGTGGCAGTTTATTCCATGTGTCACATATCTTGTATGTAAAGAAGTTCCCACAATGAGAGAGAGAGGGAGAGGTAAGATATTTATAAATCTGATAAAAATGGACTCTTTAAAGGCACTACTTTGATGGAAAGAGAGAGAGAGAGAGAGAGAGAGAGAGAGAGAGAGAGAGAGAGAGAGAGAGATAGATGAGTTGCTGTGAAGAAAGCAAAGATAAATTCTCAAAATTGGCTGCAGTGAAAGGCAGAGAGCGCAACAAAGGGATTCTACTGCAAGTGTGGCGCCGGTAAATTCTCCAGCAATCCCTGCTTTGATCGCGTGAGACACAATTAAGGAACCATTGCATTATCCTTATCACCCAAGATTGTCCCAGCAGGAACGTCAAGCAGGAATGCAAAGGCACTTGGTAGTCGTGCTGATCAAGATAGACTTCGTTTCTCTACCGGAGGCAAAAAAAAACAACACCAGGGCATTTTTCATTGTTGCCAGATCTCTTCAGACCTGAAATACTCCCTGACAGCAGGCAAATCAGATAGGGTTATACTTGGAGACAATTTGGCTATACCTGCGGCGCAAAAACTGACACTTCGCAAATCGGATGAGAGTAAATAGAGGAACAGTTTCTCTTCTGTCAAAGATAATAATAGATGTGTCGAGTGGAGTTGCTGAAATTTTCCGAGAGATGAAAATGCTCCAACTTTAACGGCCGAAGACTTGACTTGACTTACTCATTGCTGTTAGCCCACTTGTTTGTGTAAATAAATTTATATATGTGTATATATATGTATATTATTTATGTATATATATCATAGATACATACATAAATTATATATATATGTATGTATGTGTGTATTTATAAAAGCAAATGCCGCGAAAGAAAAATGAAACAGAGTGGTTGCTAGGCCTTTCGACACAACGGTCCTTTACTAGTAAAGGATTTATACATCAATCAACTTATACATCAGTCACGTTCCATATCTTCGTGAATCAGTTATACTTATGTATGTGTGTATATAAACATACAAATAACAAAAAAAAAAAACACAAAATCCTCTTTACCTTGGGAATGACGTCAATCTAAAACGTATTTAGCATATGAAAACATGTGAACTTTGATGCCAAACGTTTTGAAAGTACTTTTTTATGTAAGATGAATATTTTTTTTAATCTCTGGCTCACTGATAAAAAATCAGAGAATGTCTTGGTTCTAATAGATGTTTTATTTTTTGGTTTCAGGTGAGTGACGTATTAGCTGAGAGTTGAAGGGATGGATTAATGACGCAGGAGTAGTTGGTATGTTATTTTCATTATGTTTTGTACTTAATTGCAACGAAAGTAATGCTAAATCATTTTTAGTTTTCTGTAAAAGAAAACTATTGAGCCGGCTTTGTCTGTCCGTCCGCACTTTTTCTGTCCGTCCTCCGATCTTAAAAACTACTGAGGCTAGAGGACTGCAAATTGTTGTGTTGATCATCCACCCTCCAATCATCAAACATACCAGATTGCAGCCCTCTAGCCCCAGTAGTTTTTATTTTATTTAATCTTAAAGTTAGCCATAACCGCACATCTGGCAACGGTATAGGACAGGCCACCACCGTGCCCTGGTTAAAGTTTCATAGGCCGCGGCTCATACAGCATTATACCGAGACCACTGGTCTTGATTGTACCCTGTAGCGGCTGTACAGAAAACTCGATTGCGCCGAAGAGTCTTCGGCGCATTTTTTTATTTGTTTATAGTAGCAAACATTTACATGGGTGTGTGTATCAATTATTAAATGTCATGAGCAATAACGCACGAAAGTTTGTATATCCTATCATTTTTTTTATAGATCTGGTATAACTTAGAAGTGGGCGTTGTGCCATTCAGATGATGTAATGTTTTTAAAGTTGGAAACAAGGCCATATTTCGTTATCATGTAATGGAATTACCTTCACAGAGGAATATACGTTTTGCTTCGGATTTTCCTCTGACTCTACGATGTGTATGTCAGCTAACTACTTGGAAATTAAAAGATTTTTAAATACGAGATGGTGAAAATATTTGTGGGGTGACCCCATCCGGATGATGGAATATCAGTGGGTGCCTCTGAAGACTAGGGATTTTTCGCCATAAAACCGCCCCCAGTGTTCATCAATATCCATCAAAAGTCTATCACTTGTAGGGAATGATCCGATAAATCTTCCCGCCAAGCAGCTATGCAGTACACACACATACACAGAATATATACTTATATATATATATATATATATATATATATATATATATATATATATATATATACATATAATATTATATACATACATACATACATATATATATGTATATATGTTTGTGTATGTATATATTTATGTGTATATATATATATATATATATATATATATATATATATATAATGTGTATGTATTAAAATTTCCTAGGTCTAGTGGCTGCAGCAATTATTAGCCTTACTGTTGCCAACAAATGTTCAGGGCAAATCAGTGGGGTTGTAGATTCTGATATCATAAAGATTTACATATTCCTTGCTCCCCAAGTTGTCTGTTATTTGTTGTAAGTTAGCTAAAGGGAGTTCCTTTTGCATTAATATGACAATTGGCAGTGTTATTCCATTGAGTTAACGTTGTTATGGTAGCTCTATCCCGGCCGATTGCCTGCCATTTTCTACAACTGCCATATTGCATAAGGTTTTTGAACGTCTTTTGTTAAGACGTCAGAATGCTTTTGCTGCAAGTAATTATGTGTCGTCTTGTTTGTATGTTGGCTTTCGCAAGGTCCTGAGTGCTTGTGACTGTGGAACAGCCTCCCAGGCGATGTCGTGCAATTGAAACTTCAGAAGTTCAAGCGAAAATGCATTGCATTACTACCCTAATACTATTCTCGTATTTTATTCTATTTATTAATTTATTTTTCTCTTTTTTTAATAACTGGTATCTCTTCTTTCTGCATTTCCCTTTATAATTCTTCGTTGGCGGGGGGTAGAGCTCTCGGCTAGCACGCTGTTGGCCGAGCGTTCGACTCTCCGACCGGCCAATGAAGAATTAGAGGATTTTATTTCTGGTGATAGAAATTCATTTCTCGTCACAATGTGGTTCGATTCCAATAAGTTGCAGGTCCCGTTGCTAGGTAACCAGTTGGTTCTTAGCCACGCAAAATAAATCTAATCCTTCAGGCCAGCCCTAGGAGAGCTGTCAATCAGCTCAGTGGTCTGGTTAAACTAAGGTATACTTACTTTTTACTTCAACTTACTTCTTCCTAATGAACACCATATTCTTTGGGAGCTTGAATTTCAAGTCAGTGGCCCCTGTGGTGGGCTTGTTCCATATGAATAGGTTTCAGCTACTGAATCATGATAAAAATAATAATAATATGTCGTCTTTTTTGCATGTTG
>NC_089756.1:27235517-27265517 GCF_040412425.1 Macrobrachium rosenbergii | reverse complement strand
CCATGAGTTTTTAGGCGCAAAGATTTATGTCAAGAACGTTTAATTATCTGGTAAACGGTTTAATATATTATAGTTTTCATCAACGAAATGTAGTTTTAAAAGCACCCTGCTTCATCATTTTCAGATTAAAGAAAAGGAAACCCGAT
Organism: Macrobrachium rosenbergii; assembly: GCF_040412425.1. Lineage (NCBI taxonomy): Eukaryota > Metazoa > Arthropoda > Malacostraca > Decapoda > Palaemonidae > Macrobrachium > Macrobrachium rosenbergii. The sequence continues at coordinate 27,265,371 of NC_089756.1, read as the reverse complement.
AAGAAGAAGAATGGAATGCGAAAACATCTCTCTCTCTCTCTCTCTCTCATCTCTCTAAATATTTCTCCAAATATTTTTATATATATATATATATATATATATATATATATATATATATATATATATATATATATATATATATATATATATATATATATATATACTTGTATATATATACTGTACACACATATATATATATATTATATATATATATACTCTGTGTATATATATATGTATATATATGTGTGTGTTTGTGTTTTTATTCCATGTGGATAAACAAATGTCTAATTCGGCGACGCATGTTAAACTTTTAGATCCTTCCCATACAGGCGAGATTAATCAGGGTACATTTTATAAATCTTAAAAATATCACATATTAATTTTTTCACAGTAATTCTGTACCATACTTTTTTATATGAATCTTACTCTTATATTTTTTTTTATTTCGTGTCATTCTCTGTGTCGCTTAAGAAGTTTGTCCAGGTACTTTCGTGAGTGGTCTGTCGCCACACACACACACACACACACACACACACACACACACACACACACACACAGGCATACAGGCAGACCTTAAGGAAGTTTCTTCCAGGCGGTTTTCCCGGAGATTTTGAAGTGGAAGATGAAGGCAAAGAGAAGAAGAATAAAAAGAGGAAGAAGAAGAGGACGAGGAGGACGTGGCTTTGATCTTCACCGGCGCGTTCGCTCTCTTGTTTAATTTCTCCCGTGACTCTTTGCTACAGCCTCTTGATCTTCTCCTCTCGCTTACCTCTTCAAATTAGGTTTATTCTCTCTCTCTCTCTCTCTCTCTCTCTCTCTCTCTCTCTGAGCGCACGTGTATGTGGATAAAAGCATACACAAGTATAAAGAAACGAGAATTTAATAATGGTTTCATAAAACTCTCTCTCTCTCTGAAAAGAAAGCACATTTTGTGCCTGTAAAATTTCTTCCTACAGACACCTCCAAACTTACTATTCTTGAATTCCTACCTTAAGTTTACATATCTCTCTCTCTCTCTCTCTCTCTCTCTCTCTCTCTCTCTCTCTCTCTCTCTCTCTCTCTCTCTCTCTCTCTCATTTTGGAAAAAAAAAGATAAAAGAGAATACAAATAATCAGAATGAAAAAGAATTTCCCCACCCGTCTGTGTGGTAGTTAAATATTCACGTGGAAAAAAAAGTTATCTGAACATCAGAAAGACGAGCATTAAAAGCACAAGAAACATTTTGTTGGGACCTTTTGTAAATATGGATTAAAGAACAGTAAAAACCAGTAAAACTGGACTAGGAAAATATGCCCACAAACAATATCCTGCCAGTTGGGCACATAACGTTATGCCTTTTCCCCTGGATTTCGTTGTACGGCAGATACATATACATACATAGGCTATATATATATATCTATATATATATGTATATATATAATATATATATATATGTATATATATACGGTGTATATATTTATATATATATAATATATATATATATATATATATATATATATATATATATATATATATATATATATATATATATATATATATATAAAAAGGCTAGACTGTTAAGTAAAGGACAGTAGTCGAAAGGTCTAGCACCACTCCGTCGTTTCACTTTCCTACGTGGCATTGCCTTTATTTATATATTCATCACGTTCCATATTTTCAAGGTGATTCAGTTATACATATACACATATATATGTATATATATATATATATATATATATATATATATATATATATATATATATATATAGAGAGAGTAGAGAGAGAGAGAGAGAGAGAGAGAGAGAGAGAGAGAGAGAGATATGGGGAGGGGGGGCGAGGGGAAGAGTTGCCATTTTGACGAACTTCCGGCATTAGCCAATCGTCCTCAGAGATCCATTTTCATTTTTTCCTGGCAATTAAAAACATAAAAAATTTAGCTCTGTAGAGGTAACTACATATTCAGTTAATTAAGGCTACGAACTTACTGAAAATAAAGGCCGACTTGACATCGGCGACCAGGAGACTTGGCAAGAAAGAAATCTTTCGTTACTTTTGGCGGGAGAAGAGTAAACTGAATGGCAAGTTACAACTTTAGTTAAAGAGAAAATCATGAAAGCGCAAGTTGGATATCGACTGGCAAGGTTGCCCTGTTCAGGTAGCTGAAAGCGCGTGTTGAGTTTAAACTGCAGGTGACAGCATTTTGCAGAAAGCTTAAGTATGCAGTTGCCTCCAAAAGGTAAATTTAAATTTTACTTACCAAGAAGAAATGAAAACGGATCTCTGATGGCGATTAGATAATGCCCGGATAATTCGTCAAAATGGCAACTCTTCCCCTCCCCCACCTTTCTCTCTCTCTCTCTCTCTCTCTCTCTCTCTCTCTGTCGGAAAAGACAGCACATTTTGTGCCTGTAAAATTTCTTCCACAGACATTTCCAAACTTACTATTCTTGAATTTCTAAACCTAAAGTTTACAATCTCTCTCTCTCTCTCTCTCTCTCTCTCTCTCTCTCTCTCTCTCTCTCTCTCTCTCTCTCTCTCAAATGCTTGCTGCAACAAGGAAAGATCTATGCAGGAAACGTTATTTAAGAAAATCCAGCGCCCCTCTTAGCTGCTTTTTGCGTAGATGGAGGCAAGATACTGGGTTTTCCCCTCATCGGGGACATCGGGTAAGGGAAGCTCCTTGTCTTTGCTCTACCTGAGTTGCCAAGTTACGAACCGAAGTAGTTTTCCGGGATTCTTTGCACCTACCTGGTAAAGACCCTTATTTAATGGGGCCCATTTCTTCTGGGGAACTTATCAGTAGATTTTGGAACTGGCGTCTGTCTTTCCGAGTTCCGGATGTCCCTACTGACAAAGCCTCATTCTGCATCATTTGTTAGGCCTTCTGTTTAACCGTCCCTAGTTTTTAGATTCTTTTCTTAACGGGATAGAAATGATAGAATAAAAATGAACTTTTTTAGGCTAAGCATGGGAAACAGTATATGAAGCAACACGAAAGAAATAGTAGAATAAAAATTAACTTTTGTTGGCTAAGCATGGGAAACAGTATATGAAGCAACACGAAAGAAATAGTAGAATAAAAATTAACTTTTGTTGGCTAAGCACTGGAAACGGTGTATGTAATCACGTTTGTACTAGTTACACAAAAATCAGAAAAAGAAGGAGCAAGACAGCCCACAAAAGGATCCTTGAACATCTCCCTAGGAGTGCCTCCTTCAGGATACCTTTCTGGGTTTAAGAGTCTTCCGAGGATTACCGCGTCGAGGCCCTCTCGTTGTTTGTCAAGTCGTACAATTCGGCCTAGTACAGTCTTTCCCTACCTTATTTTCTTGTAACTGCGACCCCCACAGCAGTGAATAACGACCCGGTACATGTGCCCTTCTGTTGCCAACGGAGGTATGGGTCAATACGGAAAAGTGCCCATGCTGTTATTTTGCTAGAGTGAATAAATGATCGAATTGTGTTCCTCTGTTAGCAGTCGATTATGTTATTTTTGAGCCATGAGAGAGAGAGAGAGAGAGAGAGAGAGAGAGAGAGAGAGAGAGTTAACAAAATAAGATAGTGAATAAATAAAGCAGAGATGAAGATACACTGAGGAAAAAGCAAAACGGAGAGACGAAGGGTAAAGAATCCGGGATTTAAAATTCATTATCCAGTATGTGGTTCTCTTTGCATAACTGTCTGTCGGCTTTTAACGCCTTATTGAGAGAGGGTGAAAGAGAGGTAAGTGAATCCCTTATGTTTTGGGAAGTTATTAAGTCTGCGAGAATGTCTCTCTCTCTCCTTTCCTGTTTGAAAAGAGAGGGAGAGAAAGAGATGAAAGTCTCATTTTTGTAGTCATTAGGAGGAAGCCAGTGTGCCGCCTCCCGCCACAGATGTTTTGAAGTTGCTGCCTGCCCCCCACCCCGCCCTCTTCTCTCCCTTTCATGCTCGGATGAAGGAGGCGTCGACGCTTGAGGGAAGCGACGTCTCCGTTACACTTATGTAGGCAAACCCGTCGGAGGAAAGGGTAACCTTTCGTCATCGTGATTCTCCCAAGGTGCTTATCCAGACGGAGGTGCGTCTTGACTCCAGTAAGGATAGACTGAGGATCTCTCTTAGAAAGTGACCCCCCAAAGGGTTTTAACCCGGCATGTATCCACCGCCGGTATCCACCTTTGCGGCGTGTTTAGCACAAGCCCCTTGGGGATGACCGTAAAAACACAAACAAAAGACTGTAAATATCATAAAGATAATGACCCCCAAGAAATATCAGTCCTAGATAACGAGGGGGTCACTATCCAGGGAAGATCCGTAATTTGAGCAAGGCATTGCTAAAAGAAGTTATACATGCGAGAAATAAGGCACCAAACAGAAGTGAGGAGGAAGATGTTATGGAGCAATGCAATTCTTGGCAACTGTTTTGCCTTCCTTTCCCCGCCTCCCTAACCCCTCCTCCCACCCCCACCCTCCCCCAGGAGAATGGAGAGGGAAGGATAAGGTGAAGTGATGGGAATTAGTTGTCACCCATTAACCATCCTCTTTACGAAGTCGAGGAGAAAACTAATGAGTTCTTCTGAGGCGTCTCCGTGTTCATCTTAGTTCCTCTCTCCTGGCCCACTTACTCGTCTTCTTACCTGCGAGTTACACAACTGCCAGGCTTCTTTCTTCTTCTTCTTCTTCTTCTTCTTCTTCTTCTTCTTGTATCTCTCTTCAGTTCCTCGATATCACATTTCAAGACTTGATGGCCCCCACCGTTCTCTTCTCATTTCTTCAATATGCAAGTTTGGGCCCTATTTTTTTTTTTTTTTTTTTTTGCATTTTTTAACCAGGGTCGTGTCTGTTTTCAAACCTACAATGTTTTTCTTACTCAATTTGTTGACGAGGTTTTTCCACATCGTTCCAGTTACGAAACGGTAGGTGCTCGTTGTTGTCAACAACGCGCTGCTGCTGGCCTTCTTTTATTTGTGGCTATTTACGTAAGTGAATGATTTCTGATCATCTTCTCGAAAACCTTTTCCAATCCAGTTCTACTTTCAACCGTCCAGCTTTTTATCTCCTTTACACAATGGAATGAATATAAGAGTTTAGTTAAAGGTCACACTGGGACCCAGGAGGGTCATTCAGCGCTGGAAAGGAAATTGAGAGTCGGTAGGCTGCAAAGGTGTAACAGGGAGGAAAACCGCGTTTGCACTCTGTAAGAAAGATAATACGAATGGAGGTACAGTGAAAGGGGTTGCAACTAGGGGACGAAGGGACGCTGCAAAGAACCTTAAGTAATGCCTACAGTGCACCCCGTGAGGAGCACTGACGGCACTGCCCCGCTACGGGAGCCTCACTAGCGTCGTCTTTACTCCTGCGTTCAGTTGATGGATGCTCTGTTGTCGAGACCTGAACGGTTTCTCATGGTCGAGTTGCTGCCGGATTTGGCTCGACATTCAGCCGTACTTTCAATCATCCAACAATAGTTATCTGAATCTTTTGAATTAAGCAGCAATCAGGCCTCTCTCTCTCTCTCTCTTCTCTTCTCTCTCTCTCTCTCTCTCTCCCTTCTAGATGTAGTTAATAGATATTACTGGTTTTTCTTGGTTAATTCAGCCGCGCCTTTATCGTTCTGCTTAACTCTCTCTCCTGCGTTTACTTACTAGACATTACTTTTTGGTTAATTAAGTCATGCCTTATCGTTCAATACTTATCTTGACTTCTCGAGTGTAGGTTATTTAACTATGAAACTTCGTAGTTAGCGGCTGAACATCAGTTTTAGTCATTTGGGTGTATTTTCAAAACCAAAGGTTTTCTCGAAATCAGATGTTGATGGCTTTTCTCAAACATCAGGGAATTGTATGGCATTTTTTACGCAAAGAGCCTGGCGGGACAAGTAATCTTTAAGGGAAAGCTTGAAGAGCATAAATAAAAAAAAAAATGATTGCTAGAGGTTGATTCCTAGGGAATCTGATCGTCATCAGGAACAGCCAAACAGTCGCTATAGTCAACATTTTCATTCCAAAGAGACGTTTCGGCTTTTACACATCAAGCCATTTGCAACATAAATTGAGGCAAAACACCAAAACATAAAATTATATACTATAAAGTAGGGATCAAAGGAAGTTCACTAATGATTGCAGTTAGTTTGTTATAAACAAACCATTGAATTTTATCCCCTTCCCCTTCCCCAGGGGGTCAATATCCCCCAAGGCCAAATAACGCCCCCCTCCCTCCCTCCCTCATCCTTTCATTATGGAGATTAGCAACTATTCAGCTGTCATTAAACATTACACCAACGATTGATCGCTTCCTCTCCAGTGATAAATGACGATAAGCAGACTTCCATATTTATAGTGCAATTTCGTTCTTAATGAACTTCACATGTGACCATAGTTTTTGTCACGTCTGGAATGCATCGTACGGCTCTCGAAGAAAAGCATTTAGCTAGAAGGCATCGGGGATCATTAGGCTATGCAAGTCATGGCATCGGTGCTCCTTCATCCGTGCAATGAGAGTATGGTGGCGGCCGACTTTTTTTTTTTTTTTTTTTTCCTCATCGATAAGTTGTATTTATAACTTTGCATTACTCTTATTTGATGTATACCTTTTTTATATAAGTAAGTATGTATATATATATACATACATACTACATATATACTGTGTATATATATATATATATATATATATATATATATATATATATATATATATATATATATATATATATATATATATATATAAGCTACTATTATTGTTTAATATCCATATTTGCTATACCTTCGTGAATAACTTAGGCAAGATTCGGACCGTTGTCTGGTTTAGAAACAACGATAGATAGTGACTTTGACCACTTAGCTGGGGACGAAGCACTTGTCCGGTATAATTCCCCTTTGGGTGTAAGTTATTCCCGCGGTATCGTGAATTGGATATTGAACGATATTTGTGGCGTAAAGTTTGTGAATATAAACAAAGTCACTCGTGTAAGAATGTGTGCGTGTTTGGGCCCGCGCGCGCACGCGTGTGTGTATGTGTATAAACAGATAGGTTAATAGAAAGTAAGATAAAATCTACTCGAAAACAGCTTAAAAATAGCTGGGACTTCAAATTAACTGGAATATCTGACACGTCCCTTTCTCAGCTGAAGATTATGTGAAGATCACTCGATTACTACAAGTTACCTGGCACTTGAGCACGGATTCGGCATGGGCTTAATAACGTTGACCGTCTCACAGGGTACGCCCTTGTCTAATATGAATGAGCTGGGACCACAAATGCCCATAACCTTAACATTTCAAAAAGTGGATCTTTCCTAGATAGTGGCCCCCCCAACCGTTTTCGGGGGTCGTTATCTATGACTAATATTTCATGTAAATATCTTTATGATATTTTCAGTCTTTTGCTTACGTTTTGACGGGACTTCCCAACGGGCTTGTACTAAATACGCCGCAAAGGTGGATACAAACCGGGTTAAAACCCTTGGGGGTCACTGTCTAGGAAAGATCCCCAAAAAAGTATTATTGCAAAAATCTGTAAGGTAAACGAAGGATCAAGTTTCATCATTGAGTAGCACGGACTTGCGACGACACGACTGTATGTGACTGGGGTGTGTGTGTTTGTGTATGGTGATATAAAGAGTAATCTAGGAATTTAAATGCCCGTTATCTAACAAATTTTAAAAGAAATAATTATCCGCAATATCTGTAACTGTAACTTAATGCAGATTTTGGCAACCCGTGTGTGTATGTGTGTGTATGTGTATGTAAATTTATATCTTCGTATGCATATTTGAGAGCAAGCTTGCTTGTTTGTGTGTATCGGAAGTGATCTGAAATTGAATAAACATTCTATTCCTTTTAACTAATTGGTTCCTTTGACATTCATTAAGAAGCCAGTTAATTTGATTTAAGGGCTCCCGTGATTAGCATCTGACTTGGATTTGTAACCGGTCTGCGAGAGGGAATCATAGAAGCATTCACTGCTCTCAGAGTTTTTGGGGTATTTTTCATCTTGCGAAGGACAAAGAATTCAAAAAAGCATAAAGACTTGCGCAGGTTAGTGTGTTTGTGTCTGAGGGGGAAAGGGTTTCAGCTTAACGTGCCGTTCGAGCCTCCGGCCGGCCAATGAAGAATTAGAGGAATTTATTTCTGGTGATAGAAATTCTTTTCTCGCTATAATGTGTTTTAGATTCCACAATAAGCTGTAGGTCCCGTTGCTAGGTAACCAATTGGTTCTTAGCCACGTAAAATAAGTCAAATCTTTCAGGCCAGCCCTAGGAGAGCTGTTATCAACTCAGTGGTCTGGTAAAACTAAGGTATACTTAACTTAGCTCAACGCGCCAGAGATAAGTTTATGATATTCTCACATTTTCCAGACATACGTATGCAAATCAGCATCCCACAACAGTTGCCTGAGCCCAAGTACGTAATTAGCTACATTGACCACCATAGGCGCCGTAGATCATCCTAGAACGAGCTTAAATTGTTCAAAGCAAGAGAGGGAGTTGGCAAAAGATTTCCTTTTTAAAATACGATGGATAAACTTAGAGTCTGAGGCAAATGTGATTGTAAAAGTAACTTTACTGTATGTCCTAATCTATTCAGTCTTGAGAAAAAAAAAAATGGGTCTGTAGATAAGGAAAAGATCTCGTTCGAACCCCGAAGCAGCCCATTCCAGCCCTTGTAAGAAAGATGTTTATAGGACCCAAGGAAAATGGGAGGGGAGAATCGTAGCTGGTCTCTTTGTAGGAGTTTTCTGTACGGCCTAAGTGTGTTTGGAATTCGTTTAGTAAAGTCAAACGGTCTTTGAATATCTGTATTTGTTTACTTTGCATAAGCGTTCACCTTTATTAATTCTTGTACAAAACTATGAACTTGTAAAGTGCAATGAATGAAACAGCGCCTTTATTGTATATTTAATTAGTTTAATTGAAGTAAAAAGCATCTAACCTTTAGTGAGTGAATCATACTCTGTGTTTTAAAGTTAATTATTTATCCATTAAACCTAAAACTTCTAACCTAGGATGAATGACACAGAGCTCAAATTTAACATTCAATCATTTTTTATGGAACCTAAAATATAAAGTATGCTAAAAATTTACTCATTTTTCTTTGGAACTTCAAAAGCCTCAACCAGCAATAAACGGAACGGCATGAACATTTTAGAATGAACACCTTTCCTAGGAAACTGAATAATCCAAAGACTGCTGATATTTCAGACGTAATCACCTTTTCTACACCTGGCATGTCACTTGAATAAAACTGTATACGATTTAGATCCGTATTCTGATAATTTCTTGCGAACTCAAAAACTAACTTAGAATAAAATAAACAGCCCATATATTTTAAAAATGCACCTTTGATTTCACGACAGGGGCGTGTATTCCCAGCACGTAGGATTCCCAGCTTCGGAGAGACTCATATATTTGAGAAATGTTCCAATTCCTTTAGAAGACAACTGAAATTGGGTCAATTGGTTAAGAGAATACTTTTTTTGTCCGCGCAGAATAACGAATAGAGATAGCCTTCCTTAAAACGGAAAGCGGTAGGAGGCGCCCATCGTCAGGTTTGGGTTTGGTTTCTTATCTTAAGAATATTCTAGGGAAAAGCCAGGCTTCTATTTTGATTTTGTTAGATCTCACTTTGAATGTCGGACGAGCAGTTCCTTCTCGGCGGGATTGAGAGAGTACCTTGTCAAGATCTTCCACGTTTCAAATAGGACACACACGCACACATGTATGTACTATATATATATATAGATATATATATATATATATATATATATATATATATATATATATATATATGTGTGTGTGTGTGTGTGTGTGTGTGTGTGTGTTTGTGTGTGTGTGTGTGTGTGTGTAACTGAATCACGAAAGTATGGAACGTGATGAATACATAAATAAAGATAAAATCCACTGAGGAAACAATGGAGTGCTGCAAGGCCTTTCGACTTATAGCCGACACCACTGTTACTACTAGTTTATTATGCCAACGTTTCACGACAATTGGTATCGTCGCATTTTCAAGGCTGCAGTAATTAAAAAAAACCTTCTCACAAAAAGTCACATTAAAACATCGATATATACACATAAATTATAAGACAAATAAAAACATAAATTACGAGATAAATAAAAGCAGGGAGAATAGTCACAGGGCATACCTAAACCGCAGAAGTAATGAGACTAAAACATAAAGTTTTCCCAGGAACGCAGCAAGAGCAAAAAAGGACGAGAGAAGGAAAACGCAAGCAAAAGTGTTAAGCGATAAATAAATAATATATATATATATATATATATATATATATATATATATATATATATGTATGTATATATATATATATATATATATATATAGAATATATATATAGATACATACACACACATATATATATGTGTGTGTGTGTGTGTGTGTATGTATGTATGTTATTTTCTCTCAAGTAGTTCATTGAATCCGCATGAATCCCTCCTGTCTCGCTCGCGCTATTTATAGCGCCAGCTGTGACTGCAGCCCAAATCCTTTGACTGACCACTGCTACGGGCAAGAGAGGCTCATTGGGAAAGGGATGGGGGAGTGGGTCGAAATTGTTTATTGCTTGGGCCGGGATCGAACTCAGGCCCACCTACGTTAAGAACAGCGTCTTAGTCACTGCACGATTACGAGAGAGAGAGAGAGAGAGAAGAGAGAGAGAGAGAGAGAGAGAGAGAGAGAGAGAGGTGTAACCATATAAAAATTATTTGACATTGTCTCTATCGTCTTGATAGGCATCAGCTTTTGCAGCCAAGTCAAGATATATATAGTTATCATATCTATTCTCTTTGACTGGAGAATAAGCCTGAGAGTTATTTACTTCTCCGAAAAACTGAGAGAGAGAGAGAGAGAGAGAGAGAGAGAGAGAGAGAGAGAGAGAAGAGAAAGAGAGAAGACTTGGGGGCACATTATGGGGTTTAGAGTTGGTTTATTATGAAGGTAATTTTTGATAATTGAATTGAAAAACGAGAATGAACCATTGTGCAGAAGACTTCCACAGTATATATCACCCGCTTCATACAGCTACCCAGGAGATTCATCAGCAACGCGTCGAACTCCTTATTTGATGTGATAATTCTATCTTTGCATGTTTTGTTACATAGCAATCACATCTCATTAAAGAGTCTTGCAAGCAAGCGAGAGAGAGAGAGAGAGAGAGAGAGAGAGAGAAATCAATTCTAAGGTCGTTGGTAAAGCATTTTAATTGAACGTCAGAAAAGGCCACTAATTGCTTAAGTTTCCGTCCTCTTCCCAGAGCTAATTTGCTAAATGTTTTGCTGTTCGTCTCTTTGCCCCCAATTTTTTTCAATGATTACAAACGGCATTCTGTTCTCTGGATTTGATTGACTGGCCGTCAGTCATCGGAAGTCTGGCTATATTAGTTACCGGCGCATACCCATTCTGCAGATACATGCTTCAGTAAGATGAAGGAATTTTTGGAAATCTCATTTTTTGCGCCCGGTTATAACAACGGCAATAAGGATACTAGCGAAAGCTTGCATTGAAACGTTAGCTGCAACTGCGAACTTCACAACAACGGCATATGTATGGAATGGTTTTTCCCCCATTCATTAAGATTCGTGAGGTGGTCAAATTCCTCAGGTACAGTGGCGACATTGTGCTGTATTTTTTTCTTCGTTGTTAAGCTCCATCCTCCATCAAGCCTTTATCTTTTACCTGTTTATTTTGGTTTGAGGTCATTATGTGTATGTGTGCGCGCCGGTGAATGCTAGACGTTGTTGGCACTTAGCCCCCCTAACCAGGGTTTGACCAGGGATAGCAAGACGTTGTTGGCACTTAGGGTTTGACCAGGGATAGCACGCTGTTGGCCCAGCGTTCGACTCTCCGACCGGCTGATGAAGAATTAGAGAATTTATTTCTGGTGATAGAAATTATTTCTTCGTCATAATGTGGTTCGGATTCCACAATAAGTTGTAGGGCCTGTTGCTAGGTAACCAGTTGGTTCTAGCCACGTAAAAAAAATCCTTCGGCCAGCTTTGTTTTTCGTTCATCAGCTCAGTGGTCTGGTTAAACTAAGGTATACTTAACTTTTTTTTTCTAGGACTGGTGGAGCACCAATGAATACGTAACGAACTGCCCTCATCGTACCGACAAATTGTAACAGGCTTTATTATTATTATTATTATTATTATTTTTATTATTATTATTATTTCAGTAGCTGAAACCTATTCACATGGAACAAGCACACTAAAAGGGCCATTGACTTGAAATTCAAGCTTCCAAAGAATGCTGGTTTCAAACGCCCACTGCAGCAGACCCCACACTGCGGCAGTAACAGATCATGATACAGAGCCAGTGTTTTTTCATCGGCCTGGGGGAGACGCGAACCCGCGACATCTGAGTGGCATGCCACGACACCAACCACTATACCAGCGGACCAGTAATCTGATTGCGATTTGGGAAGTAACGGGTCAAAAGAGTGAGTACATATAAAGATTCTCGTGACGTCACAGTGGGTTCATTCCTTTGTGAACGGACTCAAAAAGGAATTGTAAGTGAATGGCATTTGAAAAAAGAAGCCACAGGGTTTGCAACGGCAGAGAAAGGGAAGATGAAGAATAAAGTTACTGAATGGACAGTGTTATCATCATCATCATCATTAGGTGCAGGAAGGTTCAGACAGAGGTTTCGGCAATAAGAATTAAATAAATAAATGAAAAAAAGGGCCTTAGTCTATTGAATGAGTTTGAGAGGGAATCCATTTGCGAATTGCCTCCCGCCATCTGTGTTTATTCGTCATGCGATGTAGATTGACGCAGATGCAGAGAGAGAGAGAGAGAGAGAGAGAGAGAGAGAGAGAGAGAGTAATAAGTTGTTAATGCAAGCGAGGGGGGAAAAAGTAGGTGGGTGTAGAAGTGAGACCGAAGGTGGCCCCACACGTAGCTTTAGGCCAAGGTTATGTCATTAAGGCCAATTTTTCCATAAAATGAAGAGGGTCGCGCCAGGGTCATTAGTGTGATAAGCCCCGAGTCGTAAAGAAAGCAGTATGAAAATAGATATTGTCCCTTCCGAGTTACGGTGCTGCTCACTCTTATATAACGCCGGAATGTGAGGCATGACAGTCTGGCATAAATATGCGGTTCATTCCTCTTTTTTTTTTTGTTTTATTAGCATCCAAACACGTATAAAGACCAACGACGTACAAATAGTTATTGGTCGTTCGCAGTTACAGTTCTCCCTGTTATGTAACGTTCGGATACAGCCTGACAGTCGCCTGTAAAAATAGGGTTCTTTTTTAATGTTAGAATTAAAACCCTTCAAAGGTGTGGTAGTGGAATGTTTACATGTAGAATTGGGATCTTTCCCAGATATTGACCCCCAAGGGTTTTAACTCTGTGTCTCTACCTTTGCGGCGCGTTTAGTACAAGCCCGTTGCGGATGACCGTCAAAACATAAACAAAAAGACTGTAAATATCATGAAGGTAATGACCCCCATGAAATATTAGTTCTGGATAACGACCCCCCGGAAACTCTTGGGGGTCACTATCTAGGAAAGATCCAAGAATTCTATAAGCCACACGCCCGTTGTAATGAGACTGATCAGTTGTATTAATGGAATGGTTAACCCGGTTGATCCTCGAGTTTGCAACTTCTTTTAAACACTGTGTCTATCTCTATAGAAGGGGGCCATTGACTTGCAATGCAAGCTTTCAAAGAATATTGGTTTCAACTTCCCACCGCAGACCCCACCCTGCAGCAGTAACTGATCATGGAATAGAGCCAGTGATTTTTCAACGCCCTGGGGGAAACCCGAACCCGCGACATTTGAGAAGCACGCCACGACGCTAACCACCATACCAGCGTACCAGGAAGCTTTACTGAACAATCACTGTTCATGTCGCTCATTTTTTTAATTGTTGTTTTGCTGAACAGGACAGTCATTTTATATATATAAGCATTTAACATTTTCTATTTTATTATTATTAATTTTATATGTATGGAAAAGTATGGCATATGCTTAATTATTTTATTTCTTTATTTATACGGTTATTCTTTACAAGTATTCATTTTACCAGTAACATATTTCATATTTTACTGTTCTTAAAAGATGCATATTTTCCTGTGCAAAGTCATTTTGCTTGCAATAAGAATTGTCTTTAATAAAGATAAATATTAAATTATTTCATGAAAGATTTTACCTTATTCAATAATACTCAGAGAAGGATTTTCATTTCCGTTATGTAACTTGAGTTTTTTGTGAGTGTGGTTTTGGGGGGTGGGTATTTGGCCCTACCCTCTTCGGGAAAGGGACCCTCACCCTCCCCCCTCCCCCCATCCTCTCTCTATATACATATTTTTGTTGAACTTCTCAGAAAAGTTTATCGTTTTTATTTTATTGGACTTTTAATGTTGAAGGAGGAAAACTTGACCCTCATATGATTCTTTTCCTCGAGAAGATTTCTTTTGTGTCAGATTTTTCTCTTATTTATTTCTTTACTGATGTGGATTTTTTTTTTTATCTCCTAGGAGCAAGTATTCCTCAGTGACTGATTTTTCGGCACTGTTGTCAAGCTTTGGAATTCTCTTCTTGCTTCTGGTTTTCCTCATTCTTGTAATTTTTCATACTTCAAGAAGCAGGCGTGTTGCTTCCTTGGGTGTTGAGCCTCACTCTTTCCCTTTATCCTTTAACTTTTATCATTATTACGGGCGTGTTGGCGCGTGCTACGCGCGCTGGAACCCGGGGCTGCTGTCATCCCTACCTTCCCGATCCCCTACCTACTCCACCCCCACCCTGGGCGGACAAACAGGTTTGCATGAGGATGGTGGATGTCTCCCCTACCTACCCGACCCTCACCCGGGCTGGACAAACCAGTTTGCAGGGGGTGGGTGGCTGTGTCATGTCCTCCCTACTGTCACCCGGGGGAGGACAAACAAGGTCAGATCCTCTCGGATTTTTTTATTATTATTATTATTATTATTATTATTATTATTATTATTATTAGTCGTTGTTGTCGTTGTTACTATTAATATCTTCATTACTGAAGACTACAAAGAACAATGATAATCATTTAAGGTGAAGATTATGAGACCCTTTTATTGTGTACTAAATCTTGGGGTTTTATTTAGCAGTACACCTCTAGCGATGAGAACACCAGTCCTCGTAAAGCGTGACTTTGCATGCGTAATTCTAAAAAAATGTCTCTAGATTTAGTACACAAGCAAAGGGTTCAAGCGAAGATGCAATGCATGACTACCTTAATACTATTCTTCTTGCATTTTAATACATTTTTATCTATTTATTAATTTATTTTTTTCATTTTTAATAAGTGAGTGGGATCTCCTCCTTTTGTATTTTCCTTTACCTCCTCTTACTTCTTCCTAATGAACACCATATTCTTTGGAAACTTGAATTTGAAGTCAATATCCCCTGTGGACTTGGTTTGAATTTGAAGTCAATATCCCCTGTGGTCTTGGTTTGAATTTGAAGTCAGTATCCTCTGTGGACTTGGTTTGAATTTGAAGTCAGTATCCCCTGTAGACTTGGTTTGATTTTGAAGTTAATATCCCCTGTGGACTTGGTTTGAATTTGGAGTCAGTATCCCCTGTGGACTTGGCTTGAATTTTAGTCAGCATCCTGTAGACTTGGTTTGATTTTTGAAGTTAATATCCCCTGTGGACTTGGTTTGAATTTGAATTCAATATTCCCTGTGGACTTGGTTTGAATTTGAAGTCAGTATCCCATGTGGACTTGGTTTGAATTTGAAGTCAGTATCCCCTGTAGACTTGGTTTGAATTTGAAGTCAGTATCCCCTGTAGACTTGGTTTGAATTTGAAGTTAATATCCCCTGTAGACTTGGTCCATATGAATAGGTTTCATCCTCTAAATAATAATAATAATAATTTCGTTTATCATTGTCATTAGTATTAAGTGAAAGAGAGTACTTGGGTAATGAAACATGCCAGGGTGTAGTCGACATAATTACTTTAATCGACATTTTCACTTGTCTTTGTAGGCTCCCTTTTATGTGAAGCTCAGTGGTCTCGTCAGAATTAGGGGCTAAAGGATCCATAACCGCCTCGTGAAATGATCAGTTAGCCTTGTTTTATTTTGTTTGGAAAATCTTTTGTCTTTTATGAGGTGGTGGATCACGGTGACCTTGGGGTTTGGACTATTCCAAGACAGTGTAGTTCTCCCAGGCAAGAGAGAAAGAGAGAGAGAGAGAGAGAGAGAGAGAGAGAGAGAGAGAGAGAGAGAGAGAGAGAGAGAGAGAGAGCAACAACAGTAATGGTGTTTCGGATGTCAGCAGTTACGGAATGGAATAGGGGTTCTGCAACCAGAGAGAGAGAGAGAGAGAGAGAGAGAGAGAGAGAGAGAGAGAGAGAGAGAGAGAGAGAGAGAGAGAGAGAGAGAGAGAGGTGGGTTTACCGAGTACAGAGATATCACAGTTCACCTTCACTAGTCTGTCTCTCTGAATCCAGCCATTCTTCCTTTGTATCAAATAGACATTGGGATTCCTGAAACTTACCTAATAAAATAAAATAAAAAAAAACAATTGGAACGAAAAAATATTTTTTGGTAGAGCCCTCAACTTTCCACCGTCCAGACCACGAGACCTCATTTTGTTTGATAGGCTTCATATATATGATTATGTTCGGCTTTTTTCAGGCCTCTCCTGGGGATTTAGGATTTATTTGGGATGAGAACAGAGAAAGAAGCAAACACACACACATATATATACGTGTGTGTGTGTGTTTAGGTACAACCTCCAGTGCATGTATGATACTAATGTAATTAACTGCATTGAAAAAGATCCTAATTTGCACTGACCCATATTTAATTCTTCGATGCCTAATGTAAATTTACATGCATTCATACTTTTCTAACGACATTTTATATTCATATTTTTATGAATTACAACATCTATTATTAGCTTATAGTTTTAATAAAGTTTTAAGCCTTGGTGTAAATGCATTACCACCCACCATGTGGTTGCATCTGGGCCCATGTCATCTGTTCAGCTAATCTCTGCACCAGCGAGATGCCAGGGGGAGTGCTTTCTCTCAGCACGTCTATTTATTACCTGCCATGTTGGGACTCCTGCACAAACACACACACACACACAAACAAACAAACGCAGAAGTAGAGAAATAACCAGCTATAAACAGCCTTAGTATCAATGCCTTATTCTAAGCAGGTCTATTTATCGCCTGCAAGCAGCCTAAACGGCTCTTCCTTTTCTCTCTTACGCAAGAAGGAATAATTGCATTTACAGTACGTTGGTTTTAGCTCATTTCTAGGATGTTAAGCGCCTGAAATATTTCATGATGTTGATCGTTTTCTAGGAAATTCTTTGGGGTCATTTCTTGACGGAATGCTGGGAAAAAAGGGACAATGCGTCATATGGCTTGAAGAAAGAGAGTGAAGAAAGCAGCGTTCTTCTTGATTCGTTGCTTTCATTCTTAGACGAAGCGCTGAGAGAGGGAGAATTGCTCGTACAGTCTGAGTAAAGAAGTTGGAGAGAGAGAGAGAGAGAGAGAGAGAGAGAGAGAGAGAGAGAGAGAGTCTTGAACAACAAGAACGGGGCTAATGACCTTAAAAAAATGTGGGAGAAATTATGAACAGGAAGAATTATTCTTGTGGCTTAAATGGCAGAAAATGTTCTGGAGTAGGAAGCATAATTTTAACGGCCTAAATACAGATGTTGGAGAATGCCTAAAGGCGGCCACTAACGTTCAGTTATACCTGCGCAGTTACGCCTGCCCAGTCGACCTGTTCAGGCAAAATTGAACCCTCTAATGTTCAGTTATGCCTGCGCAGCTATGCCTGCACAGTCGGCCTGTGCAGGCATGCCTGCACAGTCGGCCTGTGCAGGCAAAATTGACCCCACTAACGTTGTTTTGCTGGCTCAGTTATGCCTGCACAGTCGGCCTGTTCAGGCAAAACTGAACTCTCTAACGTTCAGTCATACTGCGCAGTTATGCCTGCACAGTCGGCCTGTGCAGGCAAAACTGAATCCACTAACGTTCAGTCATACCAGCACAGTTATGCCTGCACAGTGGGCCTATGCAGGGAAAATTGACCCCATAACGTTCAGTTTTGCCGGCTCAGTCATAACTGTGCAAGTATAACTGAACGTTATTGATTCAGTTTTGCCTGCACAGGCCGATTGTGCAGTCATAACTGCGCCGGTATAACTGAACGTTAGAAGAGGAAGATTGAGTCCATTGGCCTATGATAAATGGTGAAGATTTCTGGCAGGGGAATAGCATGGCGGAGAGCCTAAAAATGAGGTGGATTTCCTCAAATGGGAAAACTGAATGTAATAGCCTTAATAATGATGTGCCGTATGGCTTAAATCTAGAGTATGGAGACGCCTAGAAAAGGGACAATCAGTCTTACAGATTGGATAGAACGGTGAGAGGGAGTTACACGCCTCTGCTTGTGGTGTTTGTGTTAGAATGCTCGCATTCAGGCCCCTAATATTGGCTGCTGAAGCTTGCCAAGCCAGAACTCCTAGATGGAGCCACTGAAGTTCACCACTTGCAAGTTCGTCATTGGTTTCAGCGTCATCACCCAGGTTGCTGTCCGTCACATTGGACTAGTTACAACTTACCTAAATCACTGCTAAGATCAGCATAGATGCTGTGGGATTTAACGGAAGGGCCTAAACTGCATTATACCCCGTAGGTGGTTAGTGACGTCACTGCACCTCATGCGTTGCACTGTACAGTAGGCATTACTAAAGGTTCTTTGCGGCATGCCTTCGGTCCCTAGCTGCAACCCCTTTCGTCCCTTTTACTGTACCACCTTACATATTCTCTTTCCAGCCTCTCCTAACAATTATTTCATAGGCAACTACGAGGTTTTCCTCCTGTGATACCTTTCAAACATTCTACTTTCAATATACGTTTCAGCATTAAATGACCTCATAGGTCCCAGTGCTTGGCCTTTGGCCTAAATTCTGTATTTAGTTCAGTCAGTACGGATGACCAAGGAATTTAGCGTGGGAGTTATAGCTAGTTGTGTGAGCGCCCTGATCTCTAGACCATGCGGATACATATATATTTATATAAAGAGACTATATAGTAAAAATAATGCATAACATACACTAAAATAAGAAGGAAGTTTTCAAAATCATGGAAATTAAGAAAGAATGCTGCATGCAGGCCCGGACTTAGAGCCTGGTAGTCGTTAAAAGACTATTATAATTACTCAACCTCCCCACGACGTGTAGAAACAGTATCTTGTGTTATTTTATAGAAGAAAAAGTAGAAAAAGTAAAGCAGGGACAGTGATGGACTATGACGTGAGAGAGAGAGAGAGAGAGAGAGAGAGAGAGAGAGAGAGAGAGAGAGAGAGAGAGAGAGAAAGGGAAATATTTGGTCACCTTCAGGTTGCTACTTTTCATAATGAACTTGGTATAAAGAGGGGGCAGTATGAATCGAGATTTGTGTTTGTATGTGTGTCTTTGTTTTGGTATTTCTACATGATATTAGCACATTTTGCATCCTATACTAACTATATATTACACCAGGTAACATTGCCAGCTGTCTCTGTTCATCAGTAAGAAAAAGGAGAAGAAGCAGAAAGAGCAGCGTCTCGGCTCATTTCCTACTCAGAGTACCGGGGTCGGAGACTCGAGGCCCCGAGTGCCCGCATCCAAAATGCCGGAAAACCTTATCAGGTGGGGGTCCGACCACTCGGCAAACAGAGTGTCCTTCAGCGTCCCTATTTTGACGACTTTTTCTCCTAAAACCTCAAGAACTCCATCCAGGTCCACTCGGTCTGCTTCGTCCACAGATTGCTCCCGAAACTTTTCATATTTTCACTTCCGATTTTATGATTCCTTTCTCCCCAGTCATCTGTCTGGAGGGCGGTGCCAATACCATAATTTTTTTTTTTTTTTCATGTTTTCAGCCACGAAGCTTCGATGTTTTACTGCCTAAGGGTGCTATTTATTTAATTATGCTTCATTGTTGACTTTATAAAATTACCTTCTTTTTGCTTCTTTGCTGAGTTTCTCTCTATTTATTTTGCGGAAGTTCGTTTCGATGGTTCGCAGTTTTTTAGTTGTTCTTGTAGAACATATAAACTTTATGATAATAATAACACACAATAATAATAATAATAATAATAATAATAATAATAATAATGGTACATGTTTCCTAATGGTATTTAATTTTATACCTATTCTTTTTATCTTTTTAGCTGGTAGATCAGAAGACTGTATACCAAATGCCAGGAAACACCTTTTAATTTTTAATGCAACTGCCTCTAGAGAAGGTCTCTCCCTAATAATAATAATAATAATAATAATAATAATAATAATAATAATAATAATAATAATGTTGTGAACATGAATTGTATATATATGAGTACAAACACACACACACACACACAGTGTATGAAGCAAATCAAATCAAATGTAAATACCGTATGATAGGCAATATAATAATAATAACAATGGATCTTTCTGATGTTTGAAAATATGCACAAAAAAGATTGTGAAGAAAAAACTGATACTCCGCAAGTACGCATATTTCTGTGAGGTCCTACATCACACAATTTGTCAAATGTGCTTCCTAACTGCGCTTTATCATGAGAAGGGTTCTTTGCCACCTCCCCCCCCCACCTCTCGCCCCCTCCGTTCCTTAATGGTAGAACCTTCCAGGCAGAGCCTCACAGTACTTAGAGCCATGTGGGGCCAGCTAAACGGCTCTAAAACATGCTACATGAAGGCCGCATGTACAGGTAGGGGCCTGTAATGCGTTCGTAATCATCATCATTACTGTAATTATCATCATTACAGCCATTACGTAGGTAATCACAACACGTAAAAATGACCCCTTGCCGAAAACGTACAGCTAGGGTTGAGTTTTGCTTGGGGCAGAATAGTGTTTCTTGCCTTGTGTACTATTATTATTATTATTATTATTATTATTATTATTGAAGAACTTTTCAGTGGTTTGTTTTGCAGATATTGTCATATATATATATATATATATATATATATATTATATATATAGTATATATATATATATATATATATATAGTTATATATATATATATATATATATATATATATATATCTGCACAACAAACTCACTGAAAGTTCTTCAACAATAATGTTATTAATAGTAATGATATATATATATATATATATATATATATATATATATATAT
The DNA here is from genome assembly GCF_040412425.1 of Macrobrachium rosenbergii. Taxonomy (NCBI): domain Eukaryota; kingdom Metazoa; phylum Arthropoda; class Malacostraca; order Decapoda; family Palaemonidae; genus Macrobrachium; species Macrobrachium rosenbergii. The sequence goes on along the minus strand of NC_089756.1, from coordinate 27,244,256 downwards.
ATATATATATATATATATATGTATATATATATACCGATGTTAATCTAAAGATGTAGGTATTTTTATAGTCAATTCTCATAATATTAGTTTGATGATGGAAATAACCAGAGCTGTGGGTAGATATCAGCATAATTGAAATCATTATTATTAAAATTATATTATCGGCATAAGGCGCACCCGAGAGTTTTACGAGGATCCTTGGCCATTACTTTTCCTAATTCACCTGTCCGTGAAAAATAACGGCAATATTGCCTCGCGCTTATATTGCATTATTTGCATTGTGCTCTCCAGCATTTTCTTGTTAGTTTTCTGTAAAAGAAAACTATTAAGATGGCTTTGTCTGTCCGTCCACTTTTTCTGTCCGCCACCGAGATCTTAAAAACCACTAGCGCTAGAGGGCTGAAATTGGTACTTTGATCATCCACCCTCCAGTCATCAAACATACCAAATTGCAGCCCTCTAGCATCAGTATGATTTTTATTTAAGGTTAAAGTTAGTGTGAGTCGTGCGTCTGGCAACGATATAGGATGGGCCACCACCGGGGCGTGGTTAAAGTTTCATGGGCTGCGGCTTAAACAACAGCGAAAGATAGATCTGTTTTCGGTGACCTTGATTATACGATGCACAGAAAACTCGATTGCGCCGAAGAAACTTCTGCGCATTTTCACTCGTCTTGTCTGAGACTTGGTTGTCGTTATTTGTAAATGTGGAATGCGTTACCCGTAGGCTGTATTTGTTGCGGAGAAAGTAAATACATCGTTCATGGTAAGAGAAAATCCATTATTGTGATATCTAGGAAGTAATGGCCTTTATTAATTGGCACTGAGTTATTTTGTGAGATGAGATATATGTTAGTTTAGTCTCTGGTGCACGCGAGCGAGCTCTGTTCTTGTGCACTTGGAGATTAATATGGTAATGACCTCCACCAGGCTTCGAATTATCACTGCATTTTTACACGTAAGTTTGCGCCTAATACTCTTGTGTGTGTGTGTGTGTGTGTGTATGTTTGTAATATATATATATATATATATATATATATATATATATATATATATATATATGTGTGTGTGTGTGTGTGTAGAATTACTAACAGGACCTCATTCAAACTGGATGGTATCTAATGGAGTATTTATTCAGAAAAAGCTACAAGCTTTCTTGGACAAACAGTCCTCATTATCAAGTATCCAAGTATCCATTAGACACCATCCAGTTTGAATGAGGTCCTGTTAGTAATTCTACTAATGCACAGAACAACTGTGTATGTGATAAAGTTAATATGTAAATGTATGTATGTATATATTTACATACATGTAATATATATGTATGCATATATATATTATATATATATATACAGTATATATATATATATATATATATATATATATATATATATATATATATATATATATATATATATATACGGACAGGAATCATGATCCTGGGACGTTACGTACCGCACTGCAGCTAAGAGCAAGGTACCTCCGTTTTGCATAGGTTCATAGGGGTCAGTGATGAGAGAGAGACTGGGCCAGATTAGAAGACGCTAATTCTCAGTATGGAGTTTATTATCCGTAGATATCATTGTTGCTTACGCACCTTGAAGTTACTGTCTCCGATCAATGAGTTTTTCCTCATCACTCATCGGTTTTAGTTGGCGGTTGCTAAGCAAGTTATTGTTACGTTTTATTTATCACGAATATACGCGTTTGAGATCAGCAGTGAAAGTGAAACTCAAAGTAATAATGGTACTATTAGTAATACTGTATTTTTGAATGTAAGTCACAAGGGGGGCGAGAGGAAGAACCCCCACCCCATTCCAGATTCCAGGATGCCGGAATAGAAATAGAATATCTCCGTTCCCAATTCCAGGAGAGGGGCGGAGAGGAGATGGGAACTTCTTTCCCTGTAGGCAAATTGGAGACATTGTTACTACCCAGCCGAATATTGACTTGGGAGACGCTATTCCCTAATAGACTCCTCTCTCTCTCTCTCTCTCTCTCTCTCTCTCTCTCTCTCTCTCTCTCTCTGTTTTTTTTTTTATTTATAAGGGCATGATTTCTTTTCCACTCGTAGTTACCTCCGTGGACATAATTTTGGCCCGGTTAATGGGTGGAGTTTCACGAAAAATTGCCCAATTATAGGCCTAGTGACTGTAGGAACCGGCTCAGTTTTGGGAGAGAAGCCAATCTACCCTGTGACCTTAAAAGGGGGCCAAAGGAGAAATAAGAATTTAACCTTTACCAAAACTTTTGAAGTGTACGAGATAGAGACTTCATATTTGTCACCCATAGTCCACAAATAAAAATGATGTTTGGAGTGAAGTCAAAGTCGAGGTCGTAATGCGACCTAAGTTGTTCTTTCTTGATTGGCAATCGAAGCGAGGCCTTCTCGCTTGTCTCCACAAATCGACAGAGGGTGGTAACATCAAGCACTGGGACCTATGAGGTCATTCAGCGATGAAACGGAAATTGACAGTAAAAAGGTTTGAAAGGTGTAACAGGAGGAAACCCCCAAAGCAGTTGCACCATGAATTAATTGTTAGGAGAGGGTTAAGGAAAGTAAGATGGCAGAAAGAATACGAACGGAGGTACAGTACACGGAATGAAAGGGGTTGCAACTAAGGGGCGAAGGCACGCTGCAAAGAACCTTAGGTAATGCCTACAGTTGGCCGCATGAGGTGCACTGACGGCACTACTCCCCTACGGGGCATATACATGTAGACGTGGAAATCGTTATTTAGCTGTTTTGTTAAGGAAAGCAACATTATGCACACTTCATGTTAAAAATCATTACGTTCCTTTTGGCCTAGACAGTTGTTAGCCGGAAGTGGTGGATGGCTCCCAGAGTGCAGTAGTGAGTGAGATATTAACCACAAGTTAACTGAGACTGGAAGGATAATAGCATATAACGCCTCCTTTTCAAAAGGCGTACAGAAGTTTTATAGCACACACACGCACACATATGTATGTATGTATATATATATATATATATATATATATATATATATATATATATATATTTCTTTTGCCAGAGCTGAAGAATTTGCCTGGCATTCCCTTGCCTAAACAGCGGAATTTCCACGGGAATAAACCCACGGGCGTTGCTCCCGCCTTTCGGAAAATCGAATGGAATTTCTCATGATTCCGGAGGATTATTTCATAGCTGACCATTGATATGGCCCTCGTTCCCAGGAACCATTTTCATTTTTTATTGTGTGTGTGTGTGTGTGTGTGTGTGTGTGGAACTTTGGTAATCGAGTAGTTTCTTGTTTAGACTAACCTATCATTAGGGTCTCATTTGTGACCTATTGCCGTTTGCACTAGATCACTGGGTCTTAGGGGGGAATTGTGACCACAGACTGGCAGGCTCAAACTGGCTCTAGGACCACACAAAACGCAGTGCGCATCGGTCCGCACCACTGAGATGTCACTATGGGCTTTCTCTCCGCCAGCTTGTGTGTTTGTGTTGGTATTTTGTTGCATATTATTTGGAATGCACCCTGTTTTAGAGGCAGACAGTTTTGGAAAAAGGGGGGGGAATGATATTCCGACATATGGTGAAAGGGTACATGAGCCAAAAAAGGTTGAGAACCACTGCACTAGATGGATAAATTTTGGTGCTTTGCCCCTGAAAAGGTAATTTATGTGTTATGTAATTATTAATCCTTCTAGCTTTCGACCTCCATGATGACTTATTGCTGTTTTTAGATTTCTGTAAAAGAAAAGGTATTTTTTGGCCGCCCTCAGAACTTAAAAACTACTGAGGCTAGAGGGCTGCAAATTGGTATGTTGATCATCCGCCCTCCAGCCATCAAATATACCAAATTGCAGCCCTCTAGCCTCAATAGTCTTTACTTGATTTAAGGTTAAAGTTAGCCATAATCGTGCGTCTTGCAACGACATCGGACAGGCCACCACCGGGCGGTGGTTAAAGTTTCGAGGGCCGCAGCTCATACGGCATTATGCCGAGACCACCGAAAGATAGATCTACTTTCGGTGGCCTTGATTATACGCTGCACAGAAACTCGATTGCGCCGAAGAAACTTCGGCGCATTTTTCACTTGTTTCCATTGTCAAGTCACTTCATGTACCACCTCTGGTCTACTGATTTTCTGGCCTCATTGTGACCTAATACCGATTGCATCAGACCGCCAGATTTGCTGCAGTTTAAAGGACGGCTTGTTTGTCAACCCCACTATCAAAAAAAAAAAATAGTATACCCTAGTTTAACCAGACCACTGAGCTGATTAACAGCTCTCCTAGGGCTGGCCTGAATGATTTGATTTATTCTACGTGGCTAAGAGACAACTGGTTACCTAGCGACGGGACCTACAGCTTATGGTGGAATCCGAACCACATTATACCGAGAAATGAATTTCTATCACCAGAAATAAATTCCTCTAATTCTTCACTGGCCGGCCCTTTTCTTCGATTAGTAGCTTGTATGTCCGTTATTTCGTTTTTTATTATTATTATTATTGTTATTTATATATATATATATATATATATATATATATATATATATATATATATATATATATATACATACATATACATATATAAAACGTCATTTTCGCACACAGTGGATTTAAACATGTGTTCGTCCTCCGTTTTCGTACTTTGCAATTAACCGTTGCACATAAAGGTTTATGGAGCGGAGGAGACAAAGAACAGTCTGTGCGTGCGTCCAAAGCTGTTCATATTCGACAACGGTTTTCATTTATGGTCGGGATATTTGTTAATACTGGCATATATATGAAAGCGTTGGCGGGAGGTCGCTGTTTGCCCTTTCGCCGGTACTACCTCCAGCCGCGTGGTGCGCCCCATAACCTATTTGTACGTTTATTATTATTATTATTATTATTATTATTATTATTATTATTATTATTATTGGAGAAACAAATCCACAGTTATGTATATGTACATGTATTGTTTATTTTTAGTATTGTTATTTTATTATCTGTTATTATTTTTATTAATATATTATTATTATTATTATTATTATTATTATTATTATTATTATTATTATTATTATTGGAGAAAAAAATCCACTGTACTGTATAGGTACATATATTATTATCTATTTTTATTGTTATCTGTTATTATTATTTTTATTATTACATTTTTGTTTTTATTATTATTATTATTATTATTAGAGAAAAAATCCACAGTTATGTACAGTGTATGTCCATATATTATTATTATTATTATTATTATTATTATTATTATTATTATTATTATTATTATTATTATTCAAAATGTGCTGAAATCAGTATTTAAGAAATCTAAAAGGTCGTTACTTTCCAAAACTTCTACAGACGACAACGGTCCACCCAAGAAAGAAGGAAAATCGGATCGTTATAAGCTAAGAGCATAAATGAATAAATATAAATGATCTGGTATTTAACTTAAATTCTACTTTATGTTAACTTAAATTCTACTTTGTGCTGTCTCTCTCGGCTTTTAGGAATTTATTGCAAACTGCTGCAGCTCGCACAAGAATCCAGAATTCATTAGCGAATTAATTTGCTCTAATTCTTACACGACCTTTGAAAGCTGGAAATTATTCACGGTTATAATAACACAAGAAACCATCGGGAAATAATTCTGGAAACCAGCTGGGAATTGTTCTCTATTAGTGTCGATTGGTTAATAAGTTGGCAGTAAAATTTGGCAACCAACTGGGAATTCTCCTCGATTGGTGTCTATTGGTTAATAAGTTGGCAGTAAAATTTTGGCAACCAACTGGGAATTTTCCTCGATTAGTGTCTATTGGTTAATAAGTTGACAGTAAAATTCTGGAAACCAGCTGGGAATTTTCCTCGATTGGTGTCTATTGGTTAATAAGTTGGCAGTAGAATTTTGGCAACCAACTGGGAATTTTCCTCGATTAGTGTCTATTGGTTAATAAGTTGGCAGTAAAATTCTAGCAGCCAACTGGGAATTTTCCTCGATTAGTGTCTATTGGTTGATAAGTTGGCAGTAAAATTCTGGCGGCCAACTGGGAATTCTCCTCGATTAGTGTCGACTGGTTAATAAGTTGGCAGTAAAAGCAATTAGAATTGCTCGGCCGACTTACCAGGATTTTCATTACTTTTTGTGGTGTCATTAAGAGTCCAAAATAACACTGTGAGATTAAATCAGAAGATTAGAAGGTCATTACGGCAAGGAAGAATGTCCCAGTTGGTTGAAGAAGATAAGGAATTGAAGGAAGAGGATAAATGCACGGTAAGGGAAACTGAAAAATTGAATGCAAGGGATTGAAGGAAGATGATAAATGTACGGTAAGGGAAATTGAAAAATTGAATACTGACACGGTAAGCCTCGCAAAAAAGTTTGTATTTAAACGACAACAATTGCTGATAAGTAGTTTATGTTCGGAACAGGAGATCAGTAACTGAATATAAAATTGGACTTCGCTTTACCATTTCATTAATATGAACTTAATAACTTTGACTCCATATCGGTATAAAAACGAAATTGTAAATGACATGCATTTTTGCATAAAGATAGGCACTCACCTTTTTTTAGTTATTTTAGGAATTTTTCAATAATACACATTTTTTTCAAATATACAAGTAAGGTGCTGTCATGTTGCATATTCCAGAAACTTCCGGTCATCGTGTTTGTTTTTTCGATGAGTTGCAGTGTTTTTTTTATTTTTTTTTTTTTGCAGGCGTTTGTAAAAAACATGAATCTTTAAACGTCGCAATGAACAACTCCGTCAAATGTACACTTGAATGAATGGCAGAAGTCCTCACTTTACAAAAGGAAAATCGAGACAGAGACCGGTAATATGTTTAGCTCAGAGTATCATCATAAACAGAAATAAAAGTGAAATATTCGCAGGACGAATCTCCAGTTTACAGAAATAAAAGTGAAATAGATATCTTTTTTTGACAGGTCGGCAAACCTTCATAAACCGCATGTTCGAAACATCCACAGATGTCAGAGTCAAATCGAGGCAGCCTAGTGCAAAAACTGCGCTTACTTGTGATTGCCGTTGTTGTTTTTTTTTTTTTAACAGAAGGTAAACACAAGAGATTTACTGTTGCAAAAAAAAACATTTTTGTTCACGCAAAGGTGTATTTATTACTGAACTTCCTTCCCTCGTTTATCATTTATTGTATGCAAGTCAATCAAATGCTATCCTTGCTTGTCTAGTCTATTTGTTGACTTCTCTCTCTCTCTCAGGAAACAACTCAAATGCTATCCTTGCTTGTCTGGTCTATTTATTGACTTTCCTCCTCCTCCTCTTTCTTCTCTCTCTCTCTCTCAGGAAATCAATCAACTGCTGACCTTGCTTGCCAGTAACAAACAAGGTATGTGCGGGGAAACAGGATTTTCTGTTTGTTGATTTGTTTGTTAAAAAATTCGCTCTCTTCCATCATAGCCTCAATACTAGGAAAAAAGTAATAAAAATTTCTTTTAGTCGTTGTTATGAACTGGTTTCACACTGCTATATTGGAGCCTCATTATGACCCATTGCCCTGACAATAGACGGCTGAGGTATGTTGCAAATATCAGTTTTTTATTATATTTTTGAAGAGCTGACTGTTATTAAGTGTACTATCCACCGTCCTTGTTATAAGATCCTTGGCCCGACCTGATGGATCAGGCTACAGAATATGCTTCCATCTGGCGGTTACCCTTCCAAGTACTGACCAAACCCGAAATTGTCAAACCTTACCAAGATTGTAGCGGTTTGAAAACGTGTAACTGATTGCCCTTGATAATCGCCTTACCAACGAGAGGGCCAGGGTTCGGACACCGTGCGAGGCTAAGTACTTTAGGCCCATTTCGTCAAGGTGTTACTAGTCGACTGTGGTGGGTTGGAGCCAGGGTAGAGAAAAAGAGGATGGGCTAACAAGACCGGTAGGGTAACACCTTTTAAGGCCATTTCTCTCGAAAGTGAAAATAGGTCACTAGTTAATACGCAAACATATATATATGTATATATATGAATATACTGTATATATATTTATTTTGTGTGTATATATATATATATATATATATATATATATATATATATATATATATATATATATATATATATATATATATATATATATATGTATATATATGTAGACAGATAGACATATTCTATACTTGTTGCTCAGAAGGAATACAGAAATAGAACTGACGTGATGCAGAACGGTTGTGTTATTCAGCAATATTTATAGTAGCGCGGGCACGCAAGGACGAGCGAAACGGTGAATAATGGAGGACCCTGAATATTGATGCCTGTTACATCCCAGTTGCCACGCACATTACTCAGGCGTGTCGCTAAGTGTTTTAGTTCAAGGTTGATCCTCTCAGACGTCCCTAGTTATTCGTGTATAATTATTAATAAATTATCATTATCATTATTATTATTAAGGCTTTGCTTTCAACTGTGTATACTCCTATGTTATTATTATTATTATTATTATTATTATTATTATTATTATTATTATTATGACAAGCTTGATGGCACGCACTACGCTGCGCGGGGAACGAGGGTGGATGTGTTATGTCTCCCCTACCTTCCAGTCCATATCTACCCTCCCCACCCCACCCCAAGTGGACAGCCAGGTTTGCAGGAGGAGGGTGGATGTGTCATGTCTCCCCTACCCTCCAATCCCCTACCTACCCTGCCCCCACCCGCGGCGAACAAACAAGGTCGACTCGGATTTTATTATTATAGATTATTATTGCTTGCGGCCATATAAAACAAATCAAAGATGCCTTTCACATTCTT
>NC_089756.1:27208017-27233017 GCF_040412425.1 Macrobrachium rosenbergii | reverse complement strand
ATATATATATTTGTTTGTGTGTGTGAAGTCAATGCAGCCCTGGTTGATGGAGTGTTTATTTTGAATTTCATAAAAGAGGAAGGCCTTAGTGTAAGTATGAGAAGGCTTGTTGAAGTGAGTGATTATGATTAAGGAAGGCGATTAAGTGGTTAAAAAATGGGAACATACCAGAAGTTGAGAAAACTACATGTGGGATGCTGCGGTACCGTGGTGAAAATGTTGACGGGCTGACAAGTGTTTGTAAGGTGTATCTTGGTGTTGGAAAGGTTCCAAAGGAATTGGTTAGAGGAATAATTGCTCCACTGTATTATGGTAAGAATTATACTCAGTATACCAATGAAAATTTAATGTAGGATTTTGATTCAGAAGGTAAGAGATGACGAAATGATTGATAAGGGAACGACATTATGTTTTCATAAAAGGAGTAAGGGTTCTTGGAACAAATGTTTAATTTTATGAAACAATGACGTAAAATTTTTGAAAGTAAAATAAAAATAAGCACTTGGCATACATGGACCTAGAAAAAGCTTTTGCTAGAATCGATAGAGAAGTAGTGTGAAGAATTTTGTCGAATTATCGGATAAAATTAGGCACTTGAGGAGAGCGATTAAAAGCCATTATGATCGAAGCCAAACATGTGTTAGGTTAGGTGGACTGGAGAGTGACTGGTTTGACGCAAGGAACGGGTCTGTAATAAGGGTATGTTATGTGACCACTGGTATTTAATATCGTCAGCAATTAGAGTGATGGGAGTCGAGAGAGGAGATACTCAGTCGACAAATAAAGAACCAAGGAAAGAAAGGTGTCTTGCCTACCGTATCCATTATCCCGTTTACCTGTACACGAGTTTATTTTTTTCGTCCTTAATCCTCTGTACCTACCAAAACTCGTTGGCTCTATGACTCTAAGACTGTATTTGAATTTTGCACAATCGTAAAACTTTTTGTTTCTTTAACCCTGGGCAAAGTTTTCGTTCATATTCTCTGTATGCGATCTACATTCCTTTCTTTTATCTACCTCACTCGTCTTGATTACATCTACAGCCACATTTCACCCTTTCCACTCCATCTTAATCATATTTGCATCCATCAGCCACCGGTCTTCTCACCATTACATTTGTCAACCATGAGAAGGTTTGTGGAAGTTACGTTACCAGACCACCGAGCTGATTAACAGCCCTCCTAGGGCTGGCCCGAAGGATTAGACTTATTTTACGTGGCTAAGAACCAGCTGGTTGCCTAGCAACGGGACCTACAGCTTATTGTGGAATCCGAACCACGTTATACCGAGAAATGAATTTCTATCACCAGAAATAAATTCCTCTAATTCTTCATTGGCCGGTCGGAGAGTCGACCGCGGGTCCAGCAGAGTGCTAGCCGAGTACGATATCGACCCGCCCAACGAGGAACTAGATAAATTTATTTCTGGTGATAGAAATTCGTTTCTCGGTATAATGTGTTTCGGATTCCACAATAAGCTGTAGGTCCCTTTGCTAGGTGACCATTTGGTTCTTAGCCACGTAAAATAAGTCTAATCCTTCGGGCCAGCCCTAGGAGAGTTGTTAATCAGCTCAGTGGTCTGGTTAAACTAAGGTATACTTAACTTATCTGTCAACTTGCTCTAGAATACTTTACAATAACACATAATGCAACAGTCCTTTCCTTTACAATTTTCTCTTTGTGTGTTTATTCTTGAACATTCTTATTTAAAAATCATTCACTTCCAATATTCAAGCCCGAAGCTATTTCCTCAGAACAGTCGGGCTTACCCATACAGTCTTCGAACTGGCAGATTTGAACTCTTACTGTTCCTTTAGTCTTCCTGATGCCACAAGCGCTAACCCTTCACCAGAACTGCACCTCGATTCTTGTACGCATTTTGTCCTGATAATTGCTAAAACATCCTACTTTCTTCCCCAAAATGAATTAATTATCACACCTCCCTTTTACATATATATGTATATGTATATGTATATATATATATATATATATATATATATATATATATATATATATATATATATAGATATATATAGATATATATATATATATATATATATATATATATATATATATATATATATATATATATATATATATATTGCTTGTTTATCTGGTCCACTATTTGGGTAGACCATCACCAAGTGATGCCATACCTTACAGCACAGAGACACCGTAGCCACCTTCAGTACTGCTTTTTTTTTTTTTTTTTTTATGAAAGGGCAACTCTTTCTAGTGCCTCGCCATGTTTGATGGCTTAACAGTATATGAAAATTTATAGTTTAGGAAAACAGATCTGTCAAACGTATTTTTGTCCTGTATATGAGTATGGATGCGCAGTAGACGTAGATTTTGTGGAAAAGGAAGTAGTTATATTGTTTTTCATGGTGAAAAATCCTGTTCTTTTGAGAGAGAGAGAGAGAGAGAGAGAGGGAGAGAGAGAGAGAGAGAGAGAGAGAGCATATATGCGTCCAAGCAGGACAACTGGAAATAGTATAATCGAGTTATTAAATATTCTTGAGAGAAATCTGACAAGGTACATATAGTATCCTAAAAATAAACGGAACTGAGTACACAAAATATCCTTGGGAGAGCTGGAATGGATACTTTATACCTAGTAGAACTAGGGCTGGCTACACTGTATAATTAAGAGAACCAGGTCTGGATATACGTGTCTTTTAAAAATAAGGCTTTTGATATGAAAGATAACCACGCGAAAACTGTAGCGTGATACATTTAAACCATGTTTAAATGCCAGTTGTATCGCACAGAGAGCTACAATTGGATACATACCCCTAAAGGGACTTGAATTCGACCCCCGCAACATCTCAGGAGAAATAGAATTGGATACATAACATGCGCCAGGCAACCGGGACTGAAGACACATCCTTAAATGAACTGGCATAGGATACACAAAATACCTTTCAGGGAAATGGAATTAGGTACAGGTATCTTTCAATCTATTCTTCTTTCCCGTTGCCTCCATCTGTGAGAAACATCCACCGGCAAAGTTTAGTGCCATGTAATTTCGTTATAGCGTTGTCTATTGTGCTGAGGCCTGCCTCGAAAGGTTGGGTTCTATTCAACATCGACGTTGAATGGGCTTCGTCTCGAGTCCTACGGTTTCTTCTCCTCCTTTACAAAAAAAAAGACAAGGAGGGGTACTTCCATGCCACATTTGCTCTTTTTTTTTTTATTGTAATTGTGGGATTGTCGTCTGTTCCTTTTTATTAAGATCTGGATTATTATTATCGTTGTTATTCTTTATATAAAATAAGGACGGACATTGGGTGAAATTTAAGTTTGTATTTCTTTTTACATACGCATGTTTACACATGAACATTTGGCATTACTGCTGTTAGTTTTCGATAGCTCATACTGTCATCTTCAGTGTCCTTGTGAAATGTTATTCAGTCCGATGACCACCTCCTTGCCCAATATGTTCCATTTTTTCTCGATGTCTGTGTAAAAAAACAAAAACCCGCTGAGGGATTTGAGACCAAGTATACAGGAAAAGCTAACATTATTTTTCATACTACAGTGAATTGAATTGAATATGGAATTAGGCCGGAGGTCACATCAAATCCCATGAGTAACGTCCAGCGTTGAAACGGGAAATTGACACGAAAAGGTTTGAAAGGGTGATATAGAAGGGCAATCTCGCATTAACTAGAGAATCAATTGTTAGAGAGGGTGGAAAGTAAGATGGAAGAAAAGAGAATATGAAAGGAGGGGCACAGTAAAAAAGAACGAAAGGTGCAGCTAGGGACCCAGGGTACTCTATGAAGAACTCCATAATGCCTAAGAAACAGCAACCGCATGAGTGATTAATAGAAGCTGTTAAGTAAGCAAATGAAATTTTCCACGTCAGCACGAAGAAATGAATGGAATGAAAAGGGTAAAGAGATGATAAAACTACTATTTAGCATAAAAGTAAAAGAAACCACAAGTAAATTAAAAAGTGATAAACATGATTCCACCTTTTCTTTGTAACACTACAGTTAGGAAGACAGTATGCAGTAACAAAAGCAAAGATGAATAAAAAAAGCCCTTAGGTTTATGTAATTTCGTGTTGTTGGGGGGGGGGCTACGTTTTTGTTCGTGAAAAGGTATGCAGAGGAGCAATAAACATACACGATAGAAATATATTAGCTGTACTTTTTTAGGATAAAAATCGTAGGGTGAATTTCGAAGACAGTAAATCAGTATATAAAAGAAAAAAGAAAAAAAACGCAGAGCAATCGAAGGGGCACTAATGATCTCTTTGCCCACAGATAGCGGGAAACAAAACGCTAAGCAATAATAGATAACATCAATAACAAGATGGCTGTAAATGAGTCAGGCCTGTTAAGATGTGGTCGAAAGATCATAGCCGCGTAGCTTAGTTTCGGGACCAAGGGGGAAGGATTACAGACGACCTAAAAAGTGAAACCAGCGGGCCGTAGACCAGATCAAGGGCTAAAGATGTATCAGCAGGAGGTCTACCTTTTCTTGGTGGTCACCCATCTAAGTACTGACCTGACACGATGCTGTTTAATCAGGCCACTGGGTCCCATTTATTGACTCTTATCACGAAGGATTTAATATTAAACGAGTTTGATGGCGCGCGCTACGCTGAGCTGGGACCCGGCGCTGCTCGTAATGTCTCCCCTATCCTCCCGATCCCCTACCTAACCCGCCCCCACCAGGGGCGGACAAACAGGTTTGCAGGAGGAGGGTGGATGTGTTGTCTCCCCTACCCTCCCGATTCCCTACTTACCCCGCCCCCTGGGGAGGACAAACAGGTTTGCAGGAGGAGGGTGGATGTGCCATGTCACCCCTATCCTCCCAATCCCCTACCTAACCCGCCTCCACCCGGGCGCGGACAAACAGGTTTGCAGGAGGAGGGTGGATGTGTCATGTCTCCCCTACCCTCCCGATCCCCTACCTACCCCGCCCCAACCCGGGGCGGACAAACGAGAAAGATCCACAAGGTGACAGGAGGCACATGAGAAATAAGACTGAAAGCAGTGCAGTTGAAAAAAAAAAAAAAAAAAAAAAAAAAAAAAAAAAAAAAAACATGCTCTGCCTACAGCATGCCGCACAAGGTGCAACGCTAGGATGCGTGTGGGTCACCCCTTGTCAGGATGCTTTCCAAGTCCATGGCGCCCCCGTGGCCTTTTTGATGTTTTTATTCGTTCTTTCTGTAGTTCTCGAGGCGGAGACCCTTAAGACAGCTGACCTAATGCCCTCATGTAATCCCAGCTCGACTAAAACGAGAGCCTCGACTCTTCTTTTCTTCTTCGGGGTTGATTCTTTCTTTTCTTCTTCGGGCTTGGCTCTTTCTTTTCTTCTTCTTCGGGCTTGGCTCTTTCTTTTCTTCCTCTTCGGGCTTGGACTAGAAAAACGCATTAGGTTTAACGCCGAAGGAGGCAGTATATCTGGCTCTTAAGAGGCGGAAAGTTGCAAGTCAGAAGTTGGCGCTGTCGAGGTTAATCATTTTGTTTCCCTCATAAATAAGCCCTTGGGTAAAACTGAACACTTTTTTAAGTGACTTTTACCTGTTTCATGTTCTACTTAATTTCATATTTAAAAACTATAGCATTTGCACAGGGTCGTGGGAAAAGAAGCAATTACATTTAGTCAGTTCTATAGTACATAAGTTGAACCTGGGATATTTGTGTTAGCTAGCATGACCTAAGCTTTCTTAGCCCGGAGGTTTCGATTTTTGGCATCAGCTTCGTTCGTTCGCTTTCAGCTTATTTCAGCATAACCTCATTTCATTTTTATTTTATTCCAGGATTTCAAATTTCTACTTCATATACTCTTCCTCCCAGCACTTGATATTGCATTCAACAAAGCGTCCTTTATTTGGTTGTGATATTACTCGGTTTGCAGTTCGTTATCTGCAATATCCTCTTTGAATACACACACCCACACACATGATACGCGCGCACGCTAGCGCACACACAACCACACACACACATATATATAGATATATAATATATTATAATATTTTATATTTATATATATTATGTATATATATTATATAATATATATATACACATACCTTGTATGTATGTGTATGAATATATATTGTATACGTATCATATATCGTGCGTTTGTGTCCATCCTTCGTCGTTACTTATCCAATCATAAAATCTAGAGAATACATAAACGTGTCCGATTTTGAGTTTCTCAGAGAATTTAGAAAAACCTTCCGGATTTCGTGTGCTGCCTTTTATTGCTGTTATCAGCTAATTCGTTTAATAATTCCCCTGGCACCCTCAAAAGGAAATAACTGATTGAAATTGGAGAAGGGGGAGACGTGGACGCAGAGAGAGCGTAGGTGGAGAGCGGAAGAAGGGTGGAAATGGAAGAGGAAAAATAAAAAAAAGATAAATTGGTCAAGAATTATATTGATATATGTCGACATTTGATAAAAGGGGAAGCTAATGGAGAAAACAGATAGTGAATTGAAATTGTTAAACAATAGGAAATATTGTAAAATATTCGGTGTTCCTTTCCCGCGGGAATGTTTATTCCATTGTCCTAGCAAAGGGCCCCATTGAAAGAGAAGGCTGAGTGTAGGGTTAACTTTCTTATGATTTGAACTATATACCACATCTTACTGAAACTTGCAACACACCTCAGTAGATGGGGGAGAGTAAGAGAGGCGTATATTGAAACTTGAAAATACTATGGTCTTGCTGAAAATTGGATAGCCATTAGAGCGAGACCAACAACTCACTTGCCACAAGCAGCACCATGAAACAACCCAATTTCACAAGCAGCACAATAAAACAACCCAATTTCACAAGCAGCACAATAAAACAACCCAATTTCACAAGCAGCACCATGAAACAACCCAATTTCACAAGCAGCACAATAAAACAACCCAATTTCACAAGCAGCACAATAAAACAACCCAATTTCACAAGCAGCACAATAAAACAACCCAATTTCACAAGCAGCACAATAAAACAACCCAATTTCACAAGCAGCACAATAAAACAACCCAATTTCACAAGCAGCACAATAAAACAACCCAATTTCACAAGCGGCACAATAAAACAACCCAATTTCACAAGCAGCACAATAAAACAACCCAATTTCACAAGCAGCACAATAAAACAACCCAATTTCACAAGCAGCACAATAAAACAACCCAATTTCACAAGCAGCACAATAAAACAACCCAATTTCACAAGCAGCACAATAAAACAACCCAATTTCACAAGCAGCACCATGAAACAACCCAATTTCACAAGCAGCACAATAAAACAACCCAATTTCACAAGCAGCACAATAAAACAACCCAATTTCACAAGCAGCACAATAAAACAACCCAATTTCACAAGCAGCACAATAAAACAACCCAATTTCACAAGCAGCACAATAAAACAACCCAATTTCACAAGCAGCACAATAAAAACAACCCAATTTCACAAGCAGCACAATAAAAACAACCCAATTTCACAAGCAGCACAATAAAACAACCCAATTTCACAAGCAGCACAATAAAACAACCCAATTTCACAAGCAGCACAATAAAACAACCCAATTTCACAAGCAGCACAATAAAACAACCCAATTTTCTGTAGCAAAAACGTGAGGAACAACACAATTTCTTTTAGCAAAACGCGAGAAACAACCCAGTTTCTTTCGGTATCACGAAAGAAACGAACCGAATGTCTAGAGAAACGTGAGAAAACCAACTTGACTCAATAAAGCACCGTAAGAGAAGTAACTCTATTTTCCTAATCAGCACTAGAAAAAAAAAAATAAAAAAAAAATAAAAAAATACAAGCCACATTTCTTAAGCAAGATGAAGGAATCGGCACAATCTCTTCATGCGATGTAAGAGAAATTGCTCGTTGATACAATTATGACGAAAAAATTTACCTGGCGTACAAATGGCACGGCACATATATGTTGGTTTTGCTATATATGTATTTACTATAAATTAGTCATGATTGCCATGGTAATTTGCATCATTATAAATGTATATATTTAATACGAAGGCCACTCCTACCTTGACACCGGCCTGTGGGTGGATATGTAGTCTCTAAGGGTTGTGTATAGTTCGTCAGTGCTGTTCCTGTGGTATATATATTTGTGACTTCTAATACTCTGTATCAGTCCTTTGTCAATGGCTTGAAAATTAAGTCGAAACCAGGCAGGACCGTCTCTTGTTTTTCACCTGTGGAAATGTGTGATATATATATATATATATATATATATATATATATATATATATATATATATATATACATACATACATACGTAGTTACGCACATATATACAATATATATACGTGTATATATATAATAAGTGTGTTATATATATATAGTGAGCAGAAATGGGGAGCTGATATTTAGGCACGAGGCAAAATTGATTTAATGAAGGTCATATTTCACCCCTGACTTGCTTTCCCCGGGTGATCTTTAAAAGGTAAATGTTGACGAGCGGTTTTCTTTTCGAGGGATTTTAGGTCATTTTTTGGGGATGGTTTAGGCTGTTCAATTTAGGGGAAGGAATCATATTTTCAGAGGAGACGGAGCCTTGAGGGTTTGTATCTCTTGTAGATGTTTCTCCCCCGTTGCTTAGCTCTCCAGATGCTGTGATCTTCTGATGATGATTAAAGGGCTTTCGAGTTTGCTTGTGTGTGTGTGTGTGTGTGTGTGTGCGCGCGCGCGCGTGTGGTCTGCTAAAGACGACCCCACCGCCTTTTAATACTCGAATCTCCTAATATGATACACTTTCTACTTTCCTTATGTGTAAAGCTGATCACTTATACTTTCCTTATGTGTAAAGCTGATCACTTATACTTTCCTTATGTGTCAAGCTGATCACTTATACTTTCCGTATGTGTAAAGCTGATCACTTATACTTTCCTTATGTGTAAAGCTGATCACTTATACTTTCCTTATGTGTAAAGCTGATCACTTATACTTTCCTTATGTGTAAAGCTGATCACTTATACTTTCCTTATGTGTAAAGCTGATCACTTATACTTTCCTTGTGTTTAAAGCTGATCACTTATACTTTAATTATGTGTCAAGCTGATCACTTATACTTTCCGTATGTGTAAAGCTGATCAGGTCTCTTATATGAATGAGCCGCCGTCTGTGATAGAATGGCTAATGCATCTGTAGTAGGGAAAACCTAGTGTTCATGGATTACCTTAAAAAAAATATATTATAAAAGTTCCTAAGTAATAATTCAGAGCGAAAATTCCGTAGCTAGGAAATCTAGAGTTATGCCAGACCAGACCTGGTCAAAAGATGCCAGAATGCCCCCATAGTTACGCCACTGCAGTTAAAATCCTTAACAAGTGTTAGGGTTTGTTAGCGAGACTGGTTATACTCTCCCAGCAGTTCTCTGAAGAGAGGTGTGTGTAGATCGACTGAGCCATTTAGTTTGATCAAGTTTTCGGGCTTCCTGCAAAATTAATGATATAATTTTTGAACTGTCAAAAATCGTCATTCCAAAGTATAGACGTAAGACGTGAACTTGTTTGACAAGCGTGTTTGAAGATATTGACTAGTTTATGAAACAATTTTAGATATGAATATTTAAATTCCAGTTTCGATAACCATTCTAACACCAGGCTACGGGAAACAAACAAGCCTTCTAATGAGGCCTGAAAATCCATCGGATTTAGTGAGTCTACATGAACAGAGCGAGTTCCAGATTTTCAACAAAACTCTGATTGAAGACTGGCAACAAACTCTTGGACAATTTTGCTAGGGGATATGGGTCACAGTGAGCAGTGAGGTCCGAGTAACCACCACAGTGAGCGACACAAGTCAATATCTGAAAGGGAGAGAAAAGCGCAAATTTTCCATAGACCCCTCAGCGTATCGATCCCCTGTAATCTCAAGGATTTGGGGATTAGTCACATTGAATGTGAAGTGGGAGTCGTTTTGAAGTGAATGGATTGTGAAGTGTGATAATGAGCCTGCCTGTGAAAGGGCTCGAACACCAGGACAAGAGTGACTCAGAGCTTTTCAACTTTTAGGTGCGTCGGTATTCAGCTTTGGAATAGTTCTCTCTCTCTCTCTCTCTCTCTCTCTCTCTCTCTCTCTCTCTGAACACCTATATATATATATAATATATATTCAGCATCGGAATAGTTCTCTCTCTCTCTCTCTCTCTCTCTCTCTCTCTCTCTGAACACCTATATATATATAATATATATTCAGCATCGGAATAGTTTCTCTCTCTCTCTTCTCTCTCTGAACATCTCTCTATCTATCTATCTATCTATCTATATATATATATATATATATATATATATATATATATATATATATATGTGTGTGTGTGTGTGTGTGTGTGTGTGTGTATAAACTTACGTATGCATTTTTATCCAACATAAAGCCGTTAAACTTAACAGAAGTTGGTTCCAGAGTAAAACAAAACCGTGGTCACTGCTCCGTTCGTAATTGTACTGCTGAATCTTTGGCCAACTCTTGATTACTTTCTTTCATGCACCTGCAATAAAACCTCATTAACTGCCATTCACCTCTTGTCTTGCACGTACAGTACTGTCGTGCTTTTCAGTATCCTATCCTCGCTGTCTTTTCAGCACTTTCAAGGTATTTTCCTCTGCTCAACTTTCACTGATGAATTAAACAATCTTTCACCTACCTATCGTCCTCCAATATCTCCACATGACTAAACCATCCCAAAGCACGCTAATCCGTCCTTTTATCTGCGCTAACATTTTTGCCATCCTGCATAACTCCACATTCCATTTTACACGTTAAGTTTCATAACTCCATCTTCTTGGTTTCAACACACGCACACACATGCACACACACACACACACACACACACATATATATATATATATATATATATATATATATATATATATATATATATATATATATATATATATATATATATTTATATATATATATATATATATATATATATATATATATATATATGTATATATATGTATATATATACATATATATGTGTGTGTATGTATATAAGTTTCGTTTTGTTTACAGGTATACCGTTGAGGAAGAAGATTGTGCAGTGAATATAAAAAGTGCCATAATACTATTTCATTCCATGACTTCCTCTCTTCTCAGTTACGTAATACATGAAGTCCCTTTCATGCTGTGAAGAAGAATGTGTGTTTATGAGGCCTTTTTATATGTTTATCTGTAAATGTTCGTTTGTAGATATATATGTCTGTATGAGGTTTGTCTGTGTATGTCTGTGGATGTCTTTACATGAGTGTCCTGTCTTTTATTTGATTATATTTCCCATTGTGGTTGTAACTGCGGCTTCTGTCCTCGGCGGATCTCGCAGAGGCAGCACATGATGGACAGGGGGCTGCTGGGAAATCTGCCAGGTTTTGTCTCTCCCCCTATCATTGGTCTCGTAAAATAACCTCTCTCTCTCTCTCTCTCTCTCTCTCTCTCTCTCTCTCTCTCTCTCTCTCTCTCTCTCTCTCTCTCTCTTTATATATATATATATAATATATATATATATATATATATATATATATATATATATATATATATATTTATATGTGTGTGTAAATTATACATACACATTCACACACACATATATATACATATATGTATATATGTATGAGTTTATATATACATATATGTATATGTGAGTGTTAAGTAATCAGTTACACAATCACATGTGGAACAGAAATACATATCTGCTCACATCGGGATCGAACCCAGGTCTGTCGATTGAAAGGCAAGACCGCTACCTGTGTGGTTTAGTTGTCAGCGCCCTCGCCTTTCAATTGAAAGACCTGGGTTCGATCCCGATGTGAGTGATATATATATATATATATATATATATATATATATGTATATATATATACACACAAATGAAATGTATGTATATATATATGTATATATATATACATATATATATATATATATATATATATATATATATATATATATATATATATATATATATATACACGCTGGTTCATGTTTGCAAGATCCATAGATTACTTTTGGCTACCAGCCACCAGTCTGCCCAGGGATAAATGGGTACCAGCTTTCACTGAGGTTAAGAAATAGTGTTGAGGTTCCAACGTCTTCTGACAAAGCCACCCCTGAAGTCTCGTTAAGAAGCCTGAGGACTACGAAAAAGGCGTTGGTATACACTTATTTATTTGTACTTTTGTGTCGTTTTTGCAGAAGAACGATCCCATTGGCGTCGCGAATAGGATTCGCCATAGCTGTCGTCATTGTCGCCTTGGTGTCGCTAATGTTGTCTCCTCGCTTCGTCATCATTAGCGCGACCGTTAAAAAAAAAAAAAAAAAAAAACTCCCTCGGTCGTATATCATTGTCGTCTCTCCTTCCTTCGTCAGCTGCATCCTTCCGGAGAGACGAAAATCCTGCACTCTGGAAAGGAAGTTTGAACCCTATCGTTTCTGCCACTCCCCCTCCCGCCTACTACCATCCCCTGCCTTCAAACGCCTCTCCTGTTCCATTCAAAGTCACCCTCTTCCTTCTCCATCCCTCATCCCCTTTATTCTAGTTCCTCGTTGGACGAATCGGTAGGGTTCTCGGCTAGCCCTCTGCTAGACCCGAGTTCGAGTCTCCGGCCGGCCAATGAAGAATTAGAGGAATTTATTTCTTGTGATAGAAACTCATTTCTCGGTATAATGTAGTTCGGATTCCACAATAAGCTGTAGGTCCCGTTGCTAGGTAACCAGTTGGTTCTTAGCCACGTAAAATAAGTCTAATCTTTCGGGCCAGCCCTAGGAGAGCTGTTAATCAGCTCAGTGGTCTGGTTAAACTAAGGTACACTTAACTTTTCCCCTTTATTTTCCTTAGGATGACGGATCGTAGTCTATGATGAATGGTTACAGAAACGTCGCCCTTTTTTATATTGCTCCATTGCTCCTCTCTGCCTATTTTATCTTTCCTCGCTCCTCATTGTCGCCCATTGTCACTCTCACCGGACTCCTGAGATCCGTTGCAATTTTCAGGTTGTTCATTTCTATAAATCTGTTGCATATTTTAGTTACCTGTTAATGCTTTTGTGATTTTATTGTATATATATATATACTTTTTTTTTTTTTTTTTTTTTTTTTTTTTTTTTTACTTTCCGTGCGTCTCTTCTCTTTGCTGTTTTTCCTTTTCGTACGAACATTCCATTCTGATGAATGGATAGAACTTGGGAATGTGAAGATGAGTAATAACGGAAAAAAAGAATAAAAGGAAAAGTGGCGGAGCGAAGATGATGGCTGATTGATCTGGCAACCTTGAGAATGCTGCGATGATTAAGGAGAGAGAGAGAGAGAGAGAGAGAGAGAGAGAGAGAGAGAGAGAGAGAGAGAGAGAGAGAGAGAGAAAGGAAAGCCGAGACCTGTTTATTGTGCCAGCAAGAATGTATAAAGCCGTCTGTCCGACGGCGGAAATCCGAATGATAGATGAGGGGAAGGGAGCCTCCGGATTCATGTTCTGTAGCCGAAGATGATGTCCGTCATTTATAGGAGATTTTCTGCCGAGTCCTCGCGTGGTGAAGATGGTAGGAAGTTACTGAAGAGGGATCTTTCCTAGATAGTGACTCCCAAGGGTTTTTAACCCGGCATGTGTCCACCTTTTGCGGCGTGTTTAGTACAAGCCCGCTGGGGATGACCGTCAAAACATAAACATAAAGATTGCAAATACTATGAAGATAATGACCCCAAGGAACTATTAGTCCTAGATAACGACCCCCGAAAACCCGTAGGGGTAACTATCTAGGAAAGATCCCCGAAAAGGATATCTGCAGAAAGGGGTCCTTCTCTTTATTTTTCCTGCGTGGTGGCTTCTTGGAATTCACAGCGATCCACTTCGGAATTGATTACTGTCCCCAGGACCTGGCTCCATAGATGGCCAGCAGAGTTTAGGCCACATTGGCTTTTAACATTAAAAAATGGTCACCCATCCAAATACCGACCAGCCAACATTGTTCGAAAGATAAACGGTGTAGCGAACGAAAATATGAATTGTGTTTCATGTAGTTTTTCTTAAACTTTCGTCTTCTTTATTTTCTTAAATTTCACACTGTTCCCAGACTACTAAATTACAATTCAAAGAGATAGTTTATACAGTATAATTAACAAACACAAAGTCCATGTCATCACTTCATCTGTGTGCTATCACATGTCAACTTTCTCTCTCTCTCTCTCTCTCTCTCTCTCTCTCTCTCTCAACAATAGGTTTAAACACCTACACCTGGTCCCCGTAATTACTCATTATCGATTGTCTGCTTCGACTGCCACACTAATGAAGCTTATTTGCCCTCATTTCGTACAGATGCAAGTTGTCACATCGTGCATCCTGCAGCTTTTTTTTGGCTATGTATAAACATACATATGTATATATATATACACATAAATATACATATATATGTATATATATATATATATTTATATATACATGTGTATACCTATTGTATGTGCACATATGTATGTATATTCTTACATATACATACATGTATACAGTATATACATGTATGTATATGTAAGAATATACATACATGTATCTTTCTTTTTCTTTTAACGTGCTTTATTCCTACAGTATATATATTATACACACACATATATATATATATATATATATATATATATATATATATATATATATATATATAATATGTAAGTTTCTTTGCTAGCCTATTAACCATACAGTTCTCAGAAATACGTTGTGAGATTTAGTTGCTAGCTTTTATGCCCATCTCCACCATGGCTGCAACCCAACACAAGCAACTGACAACCAGGCATGTAGTTCACTGCTTTGATCAACAGAGGCACTATCTGGAAGGGGTTCAGGTTGGTCTCTTTCTCTTGCCTGTTTACGATTGACCTTGGAACTTGATGGTTAATCCAAGCTGGTAACCACAGGATTGTGAGACAAGTTAAATAAGTGTGCTTGTGTATTTACTTTCACCAATCTTCAGAAGAGGCGTGCGTGCAATAATAATTCGAATGTGCTTCGGGAGCAATCTTCTACGTCTTTGTATAGGTATTTGTAGTCTCATTTTGATCCCAGAGAGACTGATATATATATATATATATATATATATATATATATATATATATATATATATATATATATATATATATATATATATATATAATCATACGTACATGAACACACTTAACGTACATTAGTAAAAATTCATTCTAATAAAATGTTTTCAAAAATGTGGTCGCCTGTATTTCAGTATACCTTATTAATGGTTTACTCCAACTTCCCTGCCCCTTTGCCCCCTCCCTCCCTCTCTCTCTCTCTCTCTCTCTCTCTCTCTCTCTTCCTGTCCTGGCTCCCTGAGTCTGTGAGGCTTATCTTTACCTTACCAACATTCTTGCTAGTTGAATAAGTCGTCTTTGAAGGCGCCCAGCCAATCAGCGGGAACCATCTACAGATATAAGAATAAAGGGGCCACGTAGTGGACGATTTACTCTGGATTTTCAAGGATTTCGTTGGAAATCGTCTCCAAGAATATTAGAGAACTTAGGAGGTTTAATGTTTATGTGCAGTCTTTGAGCAGTTGATGTTAACTATATTTAAACCCCAAAAGCCAGTAAAACCGTTCACAAGCATGTGACAGGAATGAGAGTGTCTGTAACTTCGACAGGTATAAAATACGCGTGAGCTTAGATAGATTCTTGTCGATTGTTGCGGTTTTGTGTTTAAGTCACTGAACGCATTTCTCTCCTGACATTGGTACGAGGCTCATAGCGGGAAAGGAATCATAATACATTACATTCTTTTACTGATAATCAAAGGGTTGCAGTGGTATTGGTGTCCAAAAATGTAGGAAGTCAGGAAGTATTTTTTTTATTATTTGTTCGTTGTATTTTCATTGGTGTGTTAATTGTGACTTTCAGACTTGGTATACTGTCTTTCTATAAGTATGTAATTATGAAATCAAGATCACCCGTGCTGTCAGTTTGAATCTGCTGCTTCAGTCACAAAAGCCGTTATTTATTACTAGTTGTAAGGTCTCTTTATTTATAAACCCACACGGGACTGCGTGAATTGAAAGTCAAGGACACATTAGACAAAAATTCTGTAATTTTCAGTTTTAGATGAAAACTAAACTTCGTAAGTACTGATAAAATTTATTTAACTAAGTTATGAAAAAAGGTGCGGAATCTAAAAACTGCACCAAAATATAACATTTTTAATGTACTGGAACCAGAGCAAGGTGATAAAAATGTGGACAAAGAAAGTTTCAGAATTGTGAAAAAAAAATCCCATATTGCTTTAAACATTTCAGATTTTTTTTATTTATTTAAACTAGAATCGGGAAAAATTCGGAAAAAAATTCCCTTATTGCTTTAAACGTTTCAAACGTTTTTTTAAAACTAGAATCAGGAAAAATTCAAAATTTCAAAAGGAAAGTTTCCAAATTTTCCGATGTTCCCTCTGACGCATATTTACTTTCGGAATTCAGACCACGATGCAGAGTAACGTTATTAAGGGTAATTTGTTGCTAATTAAAACTAAACTGGGTGAGAGACACGTAACGGCAATTACCATCAAATTATCAGCGGCTTTTATACATTTAGTCTATTAATACAAATGATATGCGACGATGACGGCCTCTGTCAATTAACTCGCAAACCGTTGATGAGCAATTGAGTTTTGTCGTTCTCTCTCTCTCTCTCTCTCTCTCTCTCTCTCTCTCTCTCTCTCTCTCTCTCTCTCTCTCTCTCTCCCAAGGAAAGCCCTTCCACACACTCGCACACGCCCACACTTACTCCCCATTACATGTACACTCACGTGTATATATATAGAGTATATATAGAGTATATATATATATATATATATATATATATATATATATATATATATATATATATATATATATATATATATATATATATACACACATCCGGTTGTCCTAAAGGTTTGAACACATTTTCAAAAGTCTGTTGCTAAATTTCTTGAAAGAAATGAATGTTCTCTTTCTGCCTCTCTCTCACACACATACACACATTCGCTCTCTCTCTCTCTCTCTCTCTCTCTCTCTCTTGTGTGTGTGTGTGTGTGTGAAAACGGCCGAGGAATCTCTTCTTCCCCGTAGTGACAAATTTGCGTTTCATTCGCCGTCATGGGAGGATCTAACTTGCAACCTTTCGGGTGATCGTGTGCCTGAAATGGATCTTTCCTTGATAGTGACCCCCAAGGGTTTTAACTCGGTATGTATCCACCTTGGCGGCGTGTTTACTACAAGCCCGTTGGGGATGACCATAAGAAACAACATAAACAAAAGCCTGTAGATATCATAAAGATAATGACCCCCAAGAAATATTAGTCCTAGGTAACGACCCCCAGAACTTGACTGGGGGTCACTATCCAGGAAAGGTCCTTCTCGCACCAACTTCATCTGTCTCCACTTCTCTCCAGAAGAAGAAGAAGAAGAAGAAGCCGAAGTTTTGAGGTACTTTGGAGGCAGCTGATTTTTTAGGATTACTTTCTTCTGCCCTTCCGTAACCGTCTTGTAAAGTTGATATATTCCTCTATCTATTTTTAGTTCTGTCTTGCTTTCTAAATCCTTTCATCCTTTACTTTAACGAACAAATTTTGAGATACTTTGGAGTCAGCTGATTTCGGGATTGTTTTAAAATTTATTCTCTTTTTCTTTTATTCATCTTTGGTTCGGTTTTCTTTCTGCTTTCGGAGAAGGGGTGATTGTCAGGTGCTTTAGACCGACGTCGAAGTGAATCGCCACTTTTATTTAACGTTTTCATTTTTCTGTTATCTTCAAAGCCTTCCCTTATTAATAATTATTTCATACTTGTACAATGTGTTTATATGTTAATTTATCTTGTATTTCTGATAACTGAGATCCTCTTTTTGTATTTCTCTTTACCTTTTGTTCCTTCTGTCGAATGAACACCTTAATATTCTTTGGAAGCTTGAATTTCAAGTCAGTGGTTCCTCTGGTGGGCTTGTTCCTTAAGAATAGGGTTCATCTTCTGAATAATAATAATAATAATAATAATAATAATAATAATAATAATAATAATAATAATAATAATTTTTTGACGGTTATAGTTTGAGGTCATCTTATTCTGGATTGACTCGCTCCCATATTCTTGCTTTTTTTTATGGAGTAAATATCAGGATAGCTTTTGTGTCCAGTTTATTTGATTCGAATTACTTGCAAATCTTTTTCTTTGCGCCCTTACTTTCATTTCCGCTCTTCTTTGCTTCTTATATTATTCATTTGTTTTGAGTTACGTCTGCCTGTCGTTTTTATCTGCCTTTTTTTTTTAAAGTGTTTTCTCTTTCTTTTAGGACTCCCATCCCCATTTTTTAGTTTTCTGTAAAAGAAGACCATTGTGACGGCTTTGGTTCAGTCCATCCACTTTTTTCTCGTCCACTTTCACACCTGAACATTGAGGTTAGATATAGCCCGCAAGTTGGTGTATGTTGGATTATCCACCCTCCAATCATCAAATATACCGAATTGCAGCCCTCTAGCCTCAACAGTTTTTATTCTATTGAAGGTTGTGTTACTTATGCGTGCTTCTGCAACGATATAGGATAGGCCACTCGCTAGGCCGTGGTTAAAGTTTCATGGCCGCGGCTCATACAGCACACTGAGACCACCGAAAGATATCCACTCGGTGGCCTTGATTATACGCTGTGTTGATACAGGAATTGATCGTTGAAGAAACTTCTGGCGCATTTTTTACTTGTTTACGTGTTATAGAATTGCTCTAATATTTCCTTTGAAGGAAGAAAATGTCTGGTGGAAGTTGAGACCAAAGCTGTGATCAGTCCTTGTCATCATTCTCTCTAATAATGTGGTTTCCTACTTTGTGTTTGCGTGCGTCTGTGCTTCCTGAATCGCATAACCTGCCTTGATGTAACAGACTGGTTTGTCATTATTACAGGGAAGCCCATTTCTGCCTCTTCACCGCAAGAAATATTATTCCAGTGGTACCTGGTCGTTCATTTCCTTCTCTTCATTACGGACTTAATATTTGTTCCGACGACATTCCCTTTGTCTGGAGATTAAGGTTAATGAATCCCTGCTTCGACACACGAGATCTGTTTATTTGCTTTCGTTCAGGAACCCCAGTCCCTAAACAGAGTTACACAGTCCTGCTCGATCGGCGAACTGATGGGTATTCACGGCTTCCGGACATATAGTTGCTCGCAGTTTATATTAGATGCTTTCTTGAAAATTCGGACATGCGTGTATGTTTTAATATTATATATATATATATATATATATATATATATATATATATATATATATATACTATATATATATATGCATACAAGTAGCGCTGGGACTCGGCGCTGCTGTCTCCTTACCTCCTGATCCCCTACCTACCTCCCCACCAGGGCGGACAAACAGGTTTGCAGGAGGAGGGTGGATGTGTCATGTCTCCCTACTGTTACCTGGAGGAGGATAAACAAGATCCACTTCGATTTTTATTATACTGTATATATATATATATATATATATATATATATATATATATATATATATATATATATTGTATAGATTTCAGTAAATTCCTAAGACAGAATGGAATGGTAGAAAATCCACTATTGTATACTTCACTCCGTAGGGGGTTAGTGCCGTCAGTGCACCTCATGCGGTGCACTGTAGGCATTGCTTATTAAGGTTCTTTGCAGCGTGGCTTCGGCCCCTAGTTGCAACCCCTTTCGTTCTTTTTACTGTACCTCATTTAATATTCTCTTTCTTCCATCTTGCATTCCACCCTCTCCTAACAATTTATTCAGAGTGCAACTGCTTTGAGGTTTTCCTCCTGTTACGCCTTTCAGACCTTTTGCTGTGAATTTCCGTTTCAGCGCTGAATGACCTCATAGGGCCCAGTGCTTGGCCCTTGGCCTAAATTCTATATTCATTTCAATTCAGTTCAACTATTGTGCTTCAGTAAAAGGACCATGCTTAAGTAATGTTAAAGTATATTTTCTTCTGATATTTAGGAAACTAGTGATGCAAATATTTAGTCCAGTTCACTGCCTGAGGCCATATTTTAAAAATAGCTTTGAATCTGCTGCTCAGCACTGATTTTATTTTCTTAACGTCTTTATTGTTGCTTTATAAACACTGGACCTTTATTGTAATTTAAAATTACATTCAGTACAGTACTGCTGTTATTTTATTTATTTATTTTTTATTTTTTTTTTTTTGCATTATTGCTTGTACTTTCTGTGTCGTTATTGTTATATTTTTTTTTATTTTTCGCTTTTACTTTTTATGTCATTATTATTGATAGTGTTGTTACTTTAACTAACATTTTTTATTCTCTTCAAATTTTTGTCATTATCATGGATGTTGTTGTTACTTTAACTAATATTTTTTTCGCTTCTACTTTTTATGTCATTATTATTGATGTTGCTTTTGTTACTTTTTCTTATAGTATTATTTTCCGTTGTTCTTTTCATTAAAGCTACTGATAACTCTGCTACTTACTATGATGATGATGATAATCACTACCGTAGTTGCCATTTCTTCCTACCTTTTTAACTTCTTAAGGCGCACTGGGCTTTCATTCTTTGCCTACTATACTATTCTTAGCTCGTATTTCGCGTTTGCCCTTCCTCTGACGTCATAATTTCTCGGCGCTGTATTGGAGGGTGACGTCAGTCTTGTAAACAAGGTTACTTGGTTAGCCCATTCATCTTCTCCCTTTCTTCAGTTAGAACTTTCATAAGATTTTTTTTTATTATTTTCCTTGAAATTCTTATTACAAAGATTCATTACTCGATGTCAAGCACCTGCGTTTGCGTGGGCATGCTTGCGCGAGCGCGTGCATGTGTATAAGAAAGAGGGAGACGTAGAGAAATATACTAATATTTGGGTTAATGTCCCCAGATATTAAGTTAATAGCTTTGACCTTCTTTTGATCGCTTTCGGTGCTGACAGTATCCCCTGTATGTCTGATTTTATTATCCAGGTGGTGACTGATAGTTTTTTTTTTATTGATATTTCATTTCTTTCACATATAGACAGAGATGGTTAATGTACGTAAGAAAAGAAGAGAAAATAGAATACCAAATGAAAGTGTCTCTCTCTCTCTCTCTCTCTCTCTCTCTCTCTTGTAAAATTCGGTTGCCATCTTTCTTGTGAACTTGTCTGTAATTATGGTAGATGTGCGGACTCTCTCTCTCTCTCTCTCTCTCTCTCTCTCTCTCTCTCTCATGTGGGTTTGCGTGTCATTAGTGTGCCTAGCTGTCGTCTTCCACTGTCATCGGGCCTTTATATAAATATTAACTCTTCCTTTTTTTTATTTTTACTCGTTATACATTTCTCTTTAGTACAAAAGTAATTTATATCTGAGGAACTGTTAAGCTGTGTATGAAGGGATAACATTAGAGAGAGAGTATACTTTTATATATATATATATATATATATATATATATATATATATATATATATATATATATATATATATATATATATATATATGATATACACATACAAAGTAGCGCTTATATTATACATACATTATATATATATATATATATATATATATATATATATATATATATATATATATATATATATATATATATATATGCATCTTGTATTTGAATGCTTAACGCATTTAAAAAATCGGATCCTAGATTCTTTTTTTTTAATAAAGTTATGTTTCTTCCTAAACAAAAGTAGACGTCACTGAGTGGTAATGCTTACTGCGTGTCTTGAGAAGCTTCAAATTGCGCCCTAGAATATTGTTGCCAAGGAAAACTTCAAACCTGAACCTATCAGCGTTGGTTTTTAACGGGGAGTAAAAAGAGCGAAAGAGGTCAGTACCACCAAAGAATGGAAACGCGAAACTTTGGGGCTGTGAAGAACATAAATATTGATCGGTTGGTTTATTATTCATGAGGGTAGGACACGACGAATGCATGATGAATGGATGATGAGTCATGCAATTATGATTTGCCTTTTCGCCATTAGAGTCACTCTCATTTCTGCTTTTACTTTGCTTGTTTTAGTTTTCTGTAAAAGAAAACTGCTGTGCCGGCTTTGTCTGTACGTCCGCACTTTATTCTGGCCGCACTTTTTTCTGTCCGCACTTTTTCTGTCCGCCCTCAGATCTTAAAAAGTACTGAGGCTAGAGGTCTGCAATTTGGTATGTTTGATGATTGGAGGGTGGATGACCAACATACCAAATTGCAGCCCGCTAACCTCAGTAGTTTTCATTTTTATTTAAGGTTAAAGATAGCCATGATCGTGCCTCTGGCAACGATATAGGACAGGCCACCTACGGTCAGTGGTTGACGTTTCATGGGCCACGCTGTACAAAGAACAATTACGCTGAAGAAACTTCGACACATTTTTTTTACTTTTTTTTTTTTTTTGTGAAGGAGAATTTCAGTTCATGCGTTCCATATTAATCTGTTCTACGTCTGTACTTGTAATGCAAGCATAGCAGGATCATTTGCCTTTTCGCTGTAGGCATTATATTGAGCCTTTTTTTCTTGGGTAAATTTACCGTCTATACGCTACTTTAATCTTTTTCTTTTTTTTCTTCGTCTTTCTGTGTCAAGGCTGCTCCGGATTTCTGGGACTTTTTAAAAGAATATTTTATATAAAGTTGTGATTATTACCTTTTCCCTACTTTTGATCATTGGTTTTTTTTTCCCCTTTACTGATTCTGATCCTCTTGCACCAGATTTTTAATTTTCTGTAAAAGAAAATTATTGAGATGGCTTTGTCTGTCCGTCCGCCCTCAGATCTTAAAAACTACTGAGGCTAGAGGCTGCAAATTTTATGTTGATCATCCACTCTCCAATCATCAAATGTACCAAATTGCAGCCCTCTATCCTCAGTAATTTCGATTTTATTCGTGGTTAAACTTTGCCATAAATTGCACCTGGCACCACTATAGGTGCAAACAACGCATGCCATCACCTGGCCGTGGGTGAAAGTTTCATGTGCCGTGGCTGAGAGTTTCATGCAGCCTTATACGCAGTACAGAAAACTCGATTGCGCCAAAGAAACTTGGGCTCATTTTTCACTTGTATTTACCTTCACTTCACTTTCGAGTAGTGACTGGGGCTGAATGTAAGGCAATGTCGAGGTACTGATACAGCTTTTATAAAATCAGATAATTATTCTGGATGAAGTAGATCGTCTCGCATGGTGATCCATCTAAAAGAAAATACACCTATGTGAGAGCGGAATTGATACTCGATCCTTCTTAATATACTCACATAATTTCTTAGGCATCAGAGAGACACAGGTGCTCTGGAACTTCACTCGAGACAAAATGAATAAAAAAAAAGTAAAAAATGAGTTCTGTGCAGCCGCTACAGCGTATAATCAAGGCCACCGAGATTAGATCTATCTTTCGGAGGTTTCGGTATAATGCTGTATGAGCCGCGGCCCATGAAACTTTAACCACGGCCCGGTGGTGGCCTGTCCTACATCGTTGCCAGAAGCACGATTATGGCTAACTTTAACCTTGAATAAAATAAAAACTACTGAGGTTAGAGGGCTGCAATTTGGTATGCTTGATGATTGGAGGGTGGGTGGTCAACTTACCAATTTGCAGCCCTCTAGCCTCAGTAGTTTTTAAGATTTGAGGGCGGACAGAAAAAAGTGTGGACGGGCAGACAAAGCCGGCACAATAGTTTTCTTTTACAGAAAACTAAATTTTGACAGCGATATATTCACTGTTTTTTTTGTAATATATATATATATATATATATATATATATATATATATATATATATATATATATATATATATATATATATATATATATATATATATATATAATCAGAAAGCTACAAACGTCCTTTAATATCCAATTCACTCTACCTCGGAAATAATATATTTTTCATATATGTTACCGAAGGGGAATTTTTAGTTGATAATAAGTCCACCGTCCCGTGGGATCGAACCAGCGACGGACGAGGAATCAGGACTACAGTGACGCACTAAACGAAATCGGCCACAAGAGAGGTATAAGTGAATAACATCTCCATCAACTCACCCGTCGAACTGGTGTTTTGCGTTTGGAGAAGATATCCACCACCTCTGCCATGTTGACCGTGTAGTGCGTTTGTCGCATCGTAGCCATATTATGACTATTTACATCATCGTGATTCACACAATCAGAGCACAAACGTCCTTTAATATCAATTCACTCTACCTCGGAAATAATATATTTTCATATGTGTTACCTGAGTTCGACGGGTGAGTTGATGGAAGATGTTATTCACTTATACCTCTCTTGTGGCCGATTTCGTTAGTGCGTCACTGTAGTCCTGATTCCTCGTCCGTCGCTGGTTCGACCCCACGGGACGGTGGACTTATTATCAACAAAAAATTTCCTTCGGTAACATATATGAAAATATATTATTTGAGGTAGAGTGAATTGATATTAAAGGACGTTTGTATTTTCTGATTGTATATGAATCACGGTGATGTGATAAATAGTCATATATATATATATATATATATATATATATATATATATATATATATATATATATATATATATATATATATATATATATATATATATATATATATATATATATATATATATATATATTTTTTTTTTTTTTTTTTTTTTTTTTTTTGAGGAGACTGCAACATTGGCACCGAACGTTTGTTCCCTAATCTTGTTACTACCGTGTTATCAATGTCGAAATAATATTTTTCTTAACTGTTAAAGATATTCAAGGTTAGGGGCCAGGATTGAATAAGCATGTCGTGATCGGCAACGTAATTGCAGTTTTATTAACAGCTTGACAAGAGTTAAACGGCCGGGCAAATTGATAATTCATTAGAAAGCAAACCTCCCAGCGAATACTTGCTGCATGATTCGCGACGCAGTGAATTCCTGCCGTGTATTTATAAGCAGTAATTCGTCTTGACGTAGGAATGTGTCCTCATTGCCCTGTTCAGCCTTTACCTTTCCCGAGAACTTCTCCCTTGGAAATTTTTTACTTCTTTACTCGCTCTCTCTCTCCCTCTCTCTCTCTCTCTTCTTCTCTCTCTCTCTCTC
>NC_089756.1:27203017-27205517 GCF_040412425.1 Macrobrachium rosenbergii | reverse complement strand
TTCTTTAGGCAGTCTGAATTATTTTGAAGTCATTGGTCTTTTCGCGAAACTGTCACATTTTAGGAGGATTTCCGAGATAAATATATTTTGTATAATGCCTTTTGGTTAATGTGGAAACGAAACCAAATTTGGTTAAATCACATTGTCTATCACATTGCCTATCATCGCAGACTTCTTTGCTGTTGATCTATAAAGTGAAAAAAAAAAAAATTCTTGTCATGCGCTTACAATACAAAAAAATTTCTCTCTCTCTCTCTCTCTCTCTCTCTCTCTCTCTCTCTCTTTCTCTCTCTCTCTCTCTCTCTCTCTCTCTCTCTCTCTCTCTCTCTCTCTCTCTCTCTCTCTCTGTGCATAATCATATTTATGCATTGCATTAACGACCTCCCACGTGTGCCATACCTTACATCTCCTCTGGTGTCAGAAATTTTGAAGATATTCTGCACGATAGGTCGGGGAAGGGAGCCATATATCCATTCGTTCCGAAGGTCAGGGACGTTGCTGGGACATATTTTTTAGTATATTAAATACAGATTGTGATTTACTTTTGCAAGGTTCGTGGTTTTCTCCTACCCAACCACCCACCAGTCCACCTAGCTGTAAATAGGTGTCAGTAGTGGCCAAGAAAAGAGAGATTGGGGCCAGAATATATACTGTATATATAATATATGTATATTTATATGTGTGTGTGTTTGTGAGTGTGTGAGTGTGTTTGTTTGTCCTCCAAGGCCAGTTATGAGGACTCCTCACCTGACTTGCAAGAGGTCCTTCGTTCGAGCAACAGTTTGACTAAGCTGTGAACTGACATATTTGTTACAAAGTTAACTGTGGTGGGCCGCAGCCTCATTTCAATGTATTACATATATGTGTGTGTGCATGTATGTTTATGTATATATACATGTGTGTATGTTATATACAGTATTTTGGTGATATTATAAGAGAGAAATGTAGTGAAAACAAAGCGCATTTTGAGATGGAATCTAAAATATAATGAACTTTTCTTCAGTCTGTGGCCAGAATGATTCCCGCATTCTCATCACTGCCGAGAGTCCTGAGTGCTATTAAGATGGAAGCCACCATGAATTTACACACAGAGGTCTTGACGCGAGAATCTCGAAAAAAATGAAAATTTACATACCACTTTTGCTGTCCTTGTTATGCAAATGGAGGATTCGAAAAGAAATTCGGGTGTCCTGGTTGTTTCACGTTGGGCCTAAGCAGAGTTTTACAATTTTACATGTCATTTTTGTAAACGTGTAAGTTGAATAACCGAAAAAAAAGAAATATTAGAGATAATGGTAAGTCGATTTTGTCCCTGTATGTAAATGAGAATAAGTATAGACTTTTTTTTTTCTTGGCAAAGCAAGTTTCAGTTTTTTAGTGTTAGGGATAAGCGCAAAATATGTTTTCATGTGCCGCTTTTTTTAACATAGAAGTAAAATGAACTTGACAATTAAAAAAATGCACCGAAATCGAGTTTTCTGTAAAAGCATATAATGCTGTATGAAACTCTCAGCCACAGCCCGTGAACCTTTCAGCCACGGCCCGGTGGTGGCCCATGTTATTGGCACCTGTAGTGGTGCCAGACGCACGATCAAGGCTAACTTTAACCTTTAATAAAGTAAAAACTACTGAAGCTAGAGGGCTGCAATTTGGTATGTTTGATGATTGGAGGGTGGATGATCAACATACCAATTTGCAGCCCTCTAGCCTCAGTAGTTTTTAAGATCTGAGGGCGGACGGACAGACAAAAAGCCATCTCTGTAATAGTGTTATTTTACAGAAAGCCAAAAAGGCGTTTTGTCGTTCTCGGATTAGTGTTAAAAAGAAGTCTTTTGAGATGAATTCTTCACAAGGCGTTTTATTATATCCCAAGAATATTCGTTCTTAAAAGAGAGAGAGAGAGAGAGAGAGAGAGAGAGAGAGAGATAAACGGCAGCTTGTGTGCGCGTTCGTTTCTTGCTTAACCATTTGTCTTAACTTGTTGACGATCAGTCTCATCGCTTCTCTCGTTGTCTTCATCTTCTCCCAGCTTCGCCCTTCTGTAGTTTTTATTCTTCTACCTCTTCCTCCTTGTTTAATTCTTTCCCTTTCTTTTTTTTTTTTTTTGTCCGTTCTCTTTCTCCCACTTCTTTTCGTCTGCTCTTTTTCCTTACCTTTGTATTCTTATTTTTTCCTCCCTTCCTTTTCTAAATATTTTTCTTACTTTTTTTTTAATATTTTTCTTACTTTTTCTTTTCTCATTCGTGGTTTCCCTTCCTTCTCCTTGTGTCTCTTTTCTTTTTTTTTCCTCTGTTCTTGGTTTTTCTTTTTGTTTATTCTCCTTTTGTAGTTTTATTTTATTTTATTTCATCCTTTCCTTCTTTCTCCTTCTCATATGCCTTTCTTATTTTATCTTCCAACGTTTTCTTCTTCCACCTACTCTTACTCTCCTTATTTTTTCTCCCCTCCAGCTTCTTTTTTCCTCTTTCCGTTCCTTATTTTTCCTCCTCCTCCTCCTCAA
>NC_089756.1:27195517-27198017 GCF_040412425.1 Macrobrachium rosenbergii | reverse complement strand
ATTATTCACTGCTATAAACTGTTTTTACTATGAACAAGTGTGACTGTTTAGACGAAGAAATCAGGTGTTACTTGTTGGTTGTAGAATTAATAATATTTGTATGTCGTTCTACTCTTAGCAGGCCTCCATTTGCCATTCGACTGACTTAAATGGATTTCTGGGTAAGCCTTCATACAAGCCTTCGTATATTGCTCACCCCACTGGGAACGTTCTCTTAGTACCACTTGAGATGTAGTTTGGCAATAAAAACGAGTGAAGAATACGCCGAAGTTTCCTTGGCGCAATCGAGTTTTCTGTACGGCGTATAATGCTGTATGAAACTTTCAGCCACGGCCCATGACACTTTCAGCCACGGCCCGGTGGTAGCATGCGTTGTTGGCATTTACAGGTGCCAGACGCACGATATGCTAACTTTAACTTGAAATAAAATATAAAATAAAAACTACTGAGGCTAGAGGGCTGCAGTTTGGTATTTTTGATGATTGGGAGGTGGATGATCAACATACCAATTTGCAGTCCTCTAGCCTTAGTAGTTTTTAAGATCTGAGGGTGGACAGACAAATAACCATCTCTCAATAGGAATATAAGAAGGCCCATAAAACACTATTTAAACGTTGAAACCATATATTTCGGGCACTAGCTTCTGTGCCCCTGTTCACTGGTAGAATATGGACAGGTGGAAAGTTACAATGGTATATATACAAAAACATAAAGGTGTGGCCTTAGGCCTCCGATGTTATGGAGGTGGCGTTTCTTAAGGAGGAGAATGACCAAATTCCCTAGTGGTTTTTGGCCTCATTAGCTCCCGTTTAATTTATGTAATGGTCATTTACTCTTATTATTCCCGTTCAGATGCCACCTCGAAACAAAGCTAGTGCCTTCATGTGACGCAGGAGCCATTGAAATAAGTAAAGTAAGAAGGAAGCAAAAATACTGGTGCTCAAGAAGATGAACTAAAGAAGTCGTGGAGCAAGCAATCTCCGTGCTGCTGAAGATTATGATGCAAGCGGGTTATCGGATTTCCGGAAGCAGGGTGTAGTGCTTACAGGTGGTTTTGGATAGAAGGTTGTGTTTGGAATCAGTTTTCAGTTGGAAGAAAGTTGTGATGTCAGCAGGCGTCGGATGGAAGCAGGCTTTGTATGAGGCTAGGTTGCGATGGAAGCGGTTTTCAGACGGGAGAGGTTGTTGTGTAAGCAGGTTTCGAATAGGAGAAAGTTCGGTGTTAGTAGGGTTTGGAAAGTTCGGTGTAAGTAGGTTCTGGGTAGAAGGGCGTGGTGTAAGTAGGTTTTTGTATGAAAGCAGGTTACGAACACAGTTTTCAGATAAGAAATGGTTGTGGTGCTAGCAGTTGTCAGGTGGTAGAGGCTGTGGTGCAAGGAGGTTTTGGACGGAAGAAGGTTAAGGTGCGGTAGGTTTTAGTACAAGAATCTTTCCAGTGGAATAGGTCGTGGTGCAAGCATCTTCCCAGTGGATTAGGTTGTGGTGCAAGCATCTTTCCAGTTGAAGAGGTTGTGGTGCAAGCATCTTTCCAGTTGAAGAGGTTGTGGTGCAAGCATCTTTCCAGTGGATTAGGTTGTGGTGCAAGCATCTTTCCAGTTGAAGAGGTTGTGGTGCAAGCATCTTTCCAGTGGAATAGGTTGTAGTGCAAGCATCTTTCCAGTGGAGTAGGTTGTGGTGCAAGCATCTTTCCAGTGGAAGAGGTTGTGGTGCAAGCATCTTTCCAGTGGAAGATGTTGTGGTGCAAGCATCTTTCCAGTGGAATAGGTTGTGGTGCAAGCATCTTTCCAGTGGAATAGGTTGTGGTGCAAGCACCTTTCCAGTGGAATAGGTTGTGGTTCAAGTACCTTTTCAGTGGAAGAGGTTGTGATGCAAGCATCTTTCCAGTGTAATAGGCTGTGGTGCAAGCATCTTTCCAAAGGATTGGGTTGTGGTGCAAGCATCTTTTCAGTGGAGTAGGTTATGGTGCAAGCATCTTTCCAGTGGAATAGGTTGTGGTGCAACCATCTTTCTAGTGGAAGAGGTTGTGGTACAAGCATCTTTACAGTGTAATAAGTTGTGGTGCAAGCATCTTTCCAGTGGATTAGGCTGTGGTGCAAGCATCTTTCCAGTGGAAGAGGTTGTGATGCAAGCAGGTTCGAATGAGAGAGATTATGGTTCAAGCTGTTTTCGGAATGAAGAAGGTTGCGGTTAAAGCAGAGGTCTTAAAGTACTTATTGTGCGGAAAACCCGTGTTTTATATTAATCCATATTTTAGTAATTATAAGCTTGGTGATTTATAATGCTGGATCTCTCTCTCTCTCTCTCTCTCTCTCTCTCTCTCTCTCTCTCTCTCTCTCTCTCTCTCTCTCTCTGTGTGTGCGCGCGCGAGTGTGGGCAATACCGCTTTTAAATTGCATTTCTGTTCTCCCTCATTTCTTATTTAGCAATTTTATTTTTATATTTATTCTTTTAGCTCCTTCAACTCCACCCCTGCATCACCATGTTTGCATTGTTCAAAATC
>NC_089756.1:27185517-27190517 GCF_040412425.1 Macrobrachium rosenbergii | reverse complement strand
TATGTACCCATACGTAACTGTAGATTTGCTTCTCCATTTCAAGACTCATACTACTGTGAGTATTTATTAAGAACAGTCTTTATAACGGATACCAGATTAATATATTCCATATTGTGTATTTTCCCTGAAACAGCTTGTGTATGCAAATAATTTTCGTGGAAAAAGTGTGATTATAACTTAAAGTGAAGGTTGTTGTTGATTATCTTTCAAGGAAGGCATCTGTTACATACTTCTGTAATACATTAATTGTGAAAGGGTGTAAGACTAATATATTTCTCTCTTTTTACAGGTAAATATGGATGTCTCGTACTTTTGTCGTCGGTGAGTATCTCTCTCTCTCTCTCTCTCTCTCTCTCTCTCTCTCTCTCTCTCTCTCTCTCTCTCTCTGCTGCTGCTGCTGCTGCTTCTAATTCTTTCTCCTTTTCTTCCTCTTCTTACATATTCCAGTAGGAATCTCTGCCTCTACTTCTTCTTCTTCCTCTTCTTCTTACATATTCCAGTAGGAATCTCTCTCTGCCTCTACTTCTTCCTCTTCCTCTTCTTCTTCTTACATATTCCAGTAGGAGTCTCTCTCTGCCTCTACTTCTTCTTCTTCCTCTTCTTCTTACATATTCCAGTAGGAATCTCTCTCTGCCTCTACTTCTTCCTCTTCCTCTTCTTCTTCTTACATATTCCAGTAGGAGTCTCTCTCTGCCTCTACTTCTTCTTCTTCCCCTTCTTACATACTCTCTCTGCCTCTGCTTCTTCTTCTTCTTCCTCTTCTTCTCCTTACATATTCTAGTTGGAGTCTCGTCCCTCCCCAACCTGGATTCCAGGACCCAAGTAAAAGGGGGCCGGAATGGGTCAGGATCTCATTAAAGCAGCAGTCAGCGACGACCGAACTTATGCTCAGTTAATTGATCATTGGAGCAATGGATGATAATATCAAGATTACAGGTCCCTTGGTCGTTCTGGAGAGGTACGAGGTTCAAGGAATAATTTATAGCAATTAACTCTTGATGAGTGAGTGTTGACATTAGCCGTTAATAAGCGAACACGCGCTCCGACAATTCATGAAAGAAATAACATTCTCACAATGGAAGTCTGAAATTATAGCGCGGCCAGCGAGTCTGAAGGGGTTTCATTATCGTGCCATGGCAATCTACCCGTCAAAAAGCCGGAGGAAATCTTGGCCCTTAGGCTTCCAGGGCACGATAGGGAAAGTTATCCATTCACTTGTCCGATAACTAGCTCATGCCCGTATCCAGGCCAGACCCGACAGGAGGAAGGGTGATAGACACGCCACTTGAAAGAGGGAATGTTGTATGTCTCAGGAAAAACGGAATCAGGCAGAGAATTCCATGCGGTCAGAGGATTTCCGATATACAGTTACTCAGAAGTAAAGTTTATACACGTGCATTATTAGAGCATACAAGTGGCATGTACGCATGCTCGCACATATATGGCTGTTAGTAACTGGAAGGTAACCCTTTATCGGTGTGTCAATAATGATTACACTTTACGTCTTCTTCGTAAGTGGTTTGTTGCACATTAAAGTCTGCAACAAATTGTTATTCAGCACCGCACGCAATCATCATACAGACTTTTTGCATTTTATTGCAGTGCCTTTCCTCTCCTTTCGCTCATGACGCTGTTTGATTCCTCTCCTTCTCGTCGTTCATTTCCATTCTGGCTAATTCCATCTTTCTCCTCTTTCCTTCTCCTAGCTGGAAGAAGAGGACTGGACTAATTGTCTCTTTCTGTTAATGACCCCAGGGTCGCTCCGTCTACCCTCTCTCCCATAGCCCCCGGTGCCCCCCCCCCCGATTCCCCTACCTGCCCATTCTCTCCTCCCTCATTGGCACCTCCCCCCCCTCCCCCTCTCCTCTTCTTTCGCCCCTCCACTACCCTTCCATCCTATCACGAGTAACCTCCAAATTGTATTAGTTAGGAGAAACGAAAATGGCAGCTTTGCCCTCTCCCATAGAAGTTGATTTCGCCTTTCTTTGTACTTTTCTAGTTTATTTTGTCGTTCCCCTTTTGAATTTGTGTTCCTTTAGATTATCTTTTCTTGTTCCACTCTTGTGTTGCCATACTGTAGCTTCAGTTCACAAAGGTGTTCTTTGTTTCATTCTCGGGAATGATAGAACTGCCGATGGTGGAGCCTTTATTTTTCTGTGTCAGAAACTGTTGCCGTTTTCTTTTATTTTTCTTCCAGTATATATTGATAGAAAAATTAACATATCCATTCACTCTGCAAGTATAGTATATCTGTCATACCGCCTATGTTTTTGCCCTCTTCTTTCCAATTCTGCAATATTTTAGTGACGTGCATTAGTGCAAAATTCACAAAATCACACAAATTCTCTCTCTCTCTCTCTCTCTCTCTCTCTCTCTCTCTCTCTCTCTCTCTCTCTCTCTCTCTCTCTCTCTCTCTTCGTTAGAAACATTGGTGCTTAGGTGTAGCTTAACTTCCATGGATTAGAATCTCTCTCTCTCTCTCTCTCTCTCTCTCTCTCTCTCTCTCTCTCTCTCTCTCTCTCTCTCCTACGGAAACATTGGTGCTTGGGTGTAGCTTAACTTTCATGTATTAGAACTCTCTCTCCTCTCTCTCTCTCTCTCTCTCTCTCTCTCTCTCTCTCTCTCTCTCTCTCGTACGGAAACATTGGTGCTTGGGTGTAGTTAACTTTCATGGAATAGAATCTCTCTCTCTCTCTCTCTCTCTCTCTCTCTCTCTCTCTCTCTCTCTCTCTCCATACGAAAACATTGATGCGCAAGTTGGTGTAGCTTAGCTTTCATGCATCAGAATCTCTCTCTCTCTCTCTCTCTCTCTCTCTCTCTCTCTCTCTCTCTCTCTCTCTCCCCTGAACATTACCTTAGCAACACTGCCCAAAACGGACCCCTTCCTAAGTGCAGATTCTCCTGACTTGTTATTTTTCGATATATATGCAACTGATCTCCTCGCCTTGCAACAGCCACTTTCCGCTTTCCCTTCAGCTGGTGCTCTCTCATGCAATCTTATCTTGCCTGTTTTATTGGAATACCTGGCAGCCAGCTCTCTCTCTCTCTCTCTCTCTCTCTCTCTCTCTCTCTCTCTCTCTCTCTCTCTCTCTCTGTTTTAGGCCTTGACATGCTCGTATTTGTGTTAGGAACTTATTCTGCAATCAAATTTTGTTTCAGGTTCGCCTTTTTTTTTTACCACATTACATTATATAAATTTATTAAGCCACTAATACTGTTTTAATATTCAGTATAATATACCTCGGGAATAACTTACACCGAAGGGGAATTATAATAGATCATTAATTCGTCACTGGTAGGATTCGAACCGTTGCCTGGTACGAAAACAGTGGCTTTCAACACTGAGAAATCAGGTTGTTGTCGACTCTGCTGTACTTATACCTGTCCGATTCAGGTTCTTTGCTTATAGTCGATATCAACCCACACCCCCGCATGGGGAAAGTACCGTCAGTGTGCCTCACGGAGTGCACTGTAGGCATTCCTAAAGGTTCCATGCAGCGTCCCTTCGGCCCCTGGATGCAACTGCTTTCATTCCTTTTACTGTACCTCCATCCATATTATCTTTCTTCCATCTTGCTATCCACCCTCTCATAACATTTATTTCAAAGTGCAACTGCCAGGTTTTCCTCCCGTTATCCGTTTCAAACCTACCTACTCTCAATTTCATTTCCAGCGCTGAATGACCTCACAGGGCCCAGTGCTTGGCCCTTGGCCTAAACTCTATATTCCATTCCATTCTTATATCGACCCACCTTCACCTGCGGCAGTTACCACTCAGCTATCATGATGGAGGTGGTTTGATATCGATAATAAGCACAGATCCTGAATTCGACAGGCATAAGTACAGCAGAGTCGATACCAACCTATACCTCTCTTGGTAGATCAGCGGTCAAAGTCACTGTCCGTAGTTGTTTCCAAACCAGGCAAAGTTAAGAAGAATCTTCTTGGTGTAAGCTATTCCGAGGTAGTGTGAATTGGACGTTAATCGGCACATGGGCTTAATATTTACGAATATGGAAAGGCTACGCGTGTATAAATAACAAAAATTCCTATCTATATGTATATACAACATATATATATATACATATATGAGTGTATGTGCATACTTGTACAATTCTCACTGGTTATATATATATATATATATATATATATATATATATATATATATATATATATATATATATATATATATATATATATATATGCCTGTGTGTGTATGTGGGTATATGCACAGCTATTTTCTACCCCTGTTCACTGTAGTCACTCTTTCTCAGCTCATGAAATCTCTTTTGGAAGAATGTTTACAGAACGTGCCATTTTCCACTGGACTTCTGCTCTTTCTTCTTCTTCTTCTTCTTCCCCTTCTTCTTCTTCTTCTTCTTCTTCTTCTTTTGTGCTGCATCCAGAGATTTTCTCTCCCTTTCATATTTGTTTCTTTAGAAAACAATTGGCTGTTATCTGTCAGGAATATCTGAGGGTTTCTTGTTTTTTTTTTCGTGTATTCTTGTCGTTCAAACCGTCTGCTTTCCATTTTACAGAACTTTAAAAACTGCCATATATATATATATATATATATATAATATATATATATATATATATATATATATATATATATGTATATATATATATATATATATATATATATACATATACAGTATATATATATATATATATATATATATATATGTATATATGTATGTATATTTATATATATACTGTATATATATGCATATATATAAACATAAATAAATATATATATACATATGTGTATATATGTGTTTTGTATGTGTATTTGTCTACGTATGTAAGTATTTGCATATAACTTTCATCACGCCAATTGAAACGTGACAATGAATATATGCAAAGTATGACGTAGCCACGAGCAAAGTGGAAGATCTTCCTCTTGTACTTTAAGGCATTCTTAAGCAAACTGAAAATGCCTTAGAAGAGTAACGGCTACAGATCTTGCACTCCCTTAATTTAATGAACTTGTGGCTCTA
>NC_089756.1:27140517-27180517 GCF_040412425.1 Macrobrachium rosenbergii | reverse complement strand
CCACTCTTCTTTATAGTAATGGAAAAGTCGAGGTACTTTCACTTTAGAGCGAAACTCTCAACATTTTACTATTCGTGCTAATGCGGGCAGGAGTTCACTTTGTTTGCTGTATAGAGAGACTTCGTTCTAGTCCCTAATTCTGTCATAATTCTTACGTCTCAATGCATAAGTGAGGGGTGCATATCAAAAGCATATTCATAAATATTAAATGTATACGTGTTCTGATTACTATTTAAATTTATGTATTCTCTCTCTTCCTCGGTTTCGTAATCTTAATTTCCGTTCGGCATTTTCCATATTTTGACATGCATATCATAAATATAATTTATTTTTGCATACGTTTCCTCCATACCTAGTACTGTCTAACTGATACGGTATATCATTGGTTAAATGTAATCGTTGACAGTATATCAAAATAACAGAGTATTTTCTGTTTGGTTATGCTAGTTCAGAAATAGATCTGTATTGCAGAACATTCTACACAGAATTTCTTTCATTTTATGAAGATATAGAGAAGTAATTGCATTTCAGTTGATAAAGGAGCTTAACAAAACTCAGATTTTTTTTTTTTTTTTAGTTTAGTCCTAGCACAGTCAAACAAACGCGCACGCTCGCGCGCCCACAAACGCAAAGACAGCTTCCTTGAAGTGGCTGTTTTCCGCTCCGCAGAGTTTTTCCTTTTGGCTGCTACATAATTCTATTTCTTCGTCCTCACGTAACATGTAATCCCTTTTCATTTTTACTGAATCAGCCCCCTCAGATCCCCACCATTCTCAAAATAACCATCCCCTCTGTCCGTGGACATCTTTCATTTA
This sequence comes from Macrobrachium rosenbergii, assembly GCF_040412425.1. Lineage (NCBI taxonomy): Eukaryota > Metazoa > Arthropoda > Malacostraca > Decapoda > Palaemonidae > Macrobrachium > Macrobrachium rosenbergii. The sequence goes on along the minus strand of NC_089756.1, from coordinate 27,179,702 downwards.
TCTGTCAATAACAAATGTTTCACCAGCACACAGGCAAAAAATACTGAGAAGTAAATATTATCCGAAATACATGTTTTTGATGCAATTTATCATTTTTTTATGAAGCCTTTACATCTGTAACCCATCCTGCTCTGCAAAGTTGTACCTTCGAGTCATAACCGCCCGCACGGGGTTAGTGCTGTCAGTGCACCACGTGACTTGAGGGTCTTTGCAGCTTCCCTTCGGCCCCTAGCTGCAACCTCTCTCATTTCTTTTACTCTACCTCCGTTCATATTCTCTTTCTTCCATCTGACTTTCCACCCTTTCTAAAAATTGTTTCCTAGTGCCAATGCGGGGTTTTCTTCCTGTTACACCTTTCAAACCTTCTTGCTGACTGTCAATTTCTCTTTTAGCGCTGAATGACCTCATAAGTCCCAGCGCTTGGCCTTTGGCCTAAAGTCTACATTCTATTCTATTCAAGTCATTCATGGTTAAAATTGAATTTAATACTATAATTATCATTTATCACAAAACGAAACGAATTTGCAGCTTAGATCACCTTACTGATTTTTAGTTCACCGAAGAAAACCAGTTAAAGCAACCTAAGGCTTACTTCCACTAGACATTTTTGATGCTACTTGCATTTGAAAACTAGTACATAGGCTGGAATCCTATAGATATGTCAAAATAGTTCTAAGAGGACTTTGCAGATTGTGCACTTGATTGTCATATATATATTCTGAGGAAAAAAATTCACTAAGAGAAAAAAAAATTTCCCGAACAATTTTCAGGTAAGATGTAGCAATACACCGGTAGGTGCTGAAAACCCACTGCTATGCAAAGCATTTATTTACTCTGGTATAAACAAAATCCGTCTGTATTCCATAATATTGGGAGTGCTTGTTTGATGGAAATAGATAATAAACTTACAGTTTATGAAAAAACATCGTTTCCTTTCGGAAGGGGCCTTTCGGGAGGGGCAAGATGGGCGACGGGTCCTTTTGGGAGGGGCAAGATGGCCGACCCGTCGCGTCACTTCTGTCATCAGCCAGTGAAACGTTTACCTCGTCCGAAGTCCTTGGGCCTAACAGAGAGAGAGAGAGAGAGAGAGAGAGAGAGAGAGAGAGAGAGAGAGAGAGAAAGATTATATGGGGGAAAAATGTCGGTATTTACATCAAGGACCTTTATTTGGTCCGCGTGTCTGGGAGAAGCAGTCATAAAGCCGACAGGGTCTTTGTTAATCAGGTTGTTTGTTCGCTTAATTGCGTTTGCCCCAATTAACATGGCATTATCTCTATCTACGTTATTCCCTGCATTCAAGGATAGGCCGTGAAGTCAAGTGGAATATAGCTGTCTGTAGTTTCTGAAAGTTTTTTTCCTGCTTGTAGTACAAATACACACATATACAGTATATATGTATATATATATATATATATATATATATATATATATATATATATATATATATATATATATATATATATATAAAATCTTTTTGTTCCATTAGTATGATGAAACCTTCATTGCGTCTATTATCTCGCCGCGCTTCTTACAACTGGTCTCGAGATTTTAGGCTCTCTTCATTTGGTTCCCCCTCATAGGCCTACGTTTTATGGGCCTCTTATGTGAATTAGCCTCCCTGTCTCCTCCCCGTCTGAGGCGCGTTAGGGATTCAGGGCTATGTGAAGGGAAAAGAAATTCACGAGCAGTAACCGCCGCTTGTTACTGTTTTCAGTTAACTCTTAGCAACGGCTGTTTACGAGCTGCTTTCTTTTAGAACTGAAGATAATTTGAACGTATAAAACTGAACTTTTTTTTGGAGAATTTTGATTCTTGTTACTATGTTTTGGTTGTTGTTGACAATTACGACCAGAATGGTAATACCTTATATATAAATTTATTCTAATGTGATAGATATGAACACAGGACTGAATGCATAATTCATACGATCCTTATGTTATCTAAAATTAATAGTTTTCATACATTTCAAATTACACTTCGTTAAACTGTAACTTCTATTGGTGAATAAAATAATGTAGTATAAAAGCACAAGAGAACGAGGGACTTCGAAGGAATTAAAAGGACGAATAAAAATTGTAGAAAGCGGTGGAGAGAGAGAGAGAGAGAGAGAGAGAGAGAGAGAGCATTATTCATTGCATTGGAACTGTAGATCGGGTAATTTAGTCGTTGGTGGTTTTGGTCCTTTCTTGTATGGGTGACCTCTTATAAAATGCCTGGCAACAACACTTGCTCTACTAATAGCCACCCGATCAGTGAACTGCAGAGGAAGTCGATTGCACTGATGCCCGAAAAGGCAACATAGAGAGGTAATCTAAATTTGTTCTACAAGTCGTAAGCTTATAAAGCGGTTATGGCTTGAGCAAGTTTAAAAATCTTAAAAATTTTAGCAACATGGTCTTTACTCATACTTCCTTCCAAAAGTCCCTCTCTTTCCATTTCCTCTTCTGCTTTTATTCCCTTTTCCCTCTTCCTCTCCCTTCGTCTCTTTCCCTGTAGTCCCCAAACCCCACCTCCCCGGCGGGAGCCATGGTTCTGAGCATTACTGGGTTCATTGATCTGTATTGTTATTTCACGGCAGGCAGACGACGCTCTGTATAGGCCTAAAAGTAAGGCATGCATAACAACAGATAAGGGAGCCGCCAGACACTAGACTTTACCACAGACATAAACTCCCTCAATAGGCCTAGAAGCTTTCCCCCACTTCTCTCAGGCTCCTTGGCTCACGTCCTTTCCCTTAGGTTCCCTTCCCCTTGTTTCAAACAAACCCCTAGACCCTCATTTATTTCCATGTCACGTTGCAGACTTCCTTGATGGTGGTAGAGTTCCTTCTTCATACTTTCTTTTTTATACTGTTGAAGTTCTGGTAGCGACAGATATCTCTGTTGTCTACCTTTACATGTGCATGGTTTTTTAATGTTTGCTCTGTGTGTTCACGTATATGCACGCTCGAACTGCATGTGCAGCGATATATTGGAACATTCATTAGAAGAAAAAACCGTAGCACAGTACCACAGCTGAAGTAATCAAAGAATTATGAACACCTGCATAGTCTACCATTGATACCTCATCTTTGGTGGAAAAAGTCATAGACATAGCAACCCAATTTTTAAATATTTTACTATGTAGGCAAATATAATCCTTTTATAGCAGTATGTGGATGATTTCAAGTGACCTAGGGATTAGAGGAGCATTGTGATTATTTAAACCATCTCAGTGTTGATGGAGACGTCCCAAGTTTGTGATATTAAGTTTTCCGGAGTCAATGATATAAAGGATTAGTTCGGCATCTGCTGTCAATCACGAGTGGCTCTTAAGAGCTTAGACTAAGCCGTCATAAGGCAGCCAATTATAACAGTAACAATTAATAACGCTAATCTGTGATATTAATTAGGAACCTGGAATCGGTTAAATTAATTTGGTATCCGTAGACTGTGACAATTAGGATTTACCCTAGGTCCGTAATCTTAAGGTTATCACTTGACGCGGCAGTCGGACAGAAAGTGTTTTAAGGACAGGTTTTATGTCCGTGTTTACGTGCGTTTCCTTCAATATTATTTGAACTTCAATAGAGCCCTGCTTCTGTAAGTTGAACTTATGTGTATGTACTTGTAATCAAGTACATGTTTGTGATTTTTTGCATTTTTTTTTCTGAACAATGGTCGTAACACGAGATGTGGGTAGGTCTTACAAGGCTAGTGGCCAGAACCCCCTTGGAACTGCTTGAACAGTTTGCAGAAAATTTCCCTTGACCAAAATAGCTACAAAAGATATTTGCTATCGGTGGATGTCGTTATCAGACGGTCACCCTTCGTATTGCTCACGAGTCCAGATTGCGTTTTCTCAGACTGAAAGGCTGTAGGCTAGTCTATTCCATTCCACCTGTCTACGCATCAAAGTAGGTTTTAGGTAGCTGTGGTAATACCCATACCTAGCCTGTTATGTTTCCGACATCGTGGGCTTACTGTGATGAAGATGGAAACTACTTCTTCATTAATACATCTGAATGTTAATATATGCAAAGAACCCTTACGCCTTCTATATAGATCATAAATATTCGGATTTATATCGATGATAAAACAGTGCAAGCACACGAAAGGCGATCTTGTATCAAATAGTCTAAGCAAATCAAACAAACGAACAATTGGCCTTCAGTTATTATGTTTTATGTCATTTTAGGTAAATAAAGACAACTGGCTATGCGACTGTGAATTAAAGGTATTTTGGTAATTTACTGCGTGTTAATTCCATGAGAAGGGTAGTATTCGAAATAGCATGGGATGATATTATTGTCTGTGAGGCTGTATGGAGTTGGTGAAAGGAACAGCCATTGCAACATGGCTGAAGTTTCAGTTAATGCATGGCAGTGTTATTGCGTTTTTTTTCCAGATTACTTTGCATATTTACGTTATTTTTTTTTCTTGAGCTTACAGTCGTTATAGTTGCAGTTTCAGGAGTATTTTCCCAAAAGAAATATCGAGCAAGAGTCACAAATTAATATGTTTTCGTCATCCGTTCTTTCGGTGACATACATACGGCATCAAAGGCTAGCCTAGACCTTTTCCTATTTTAATTGTAGGGCATTAGAACGACACACATACATTGAATAAATACTCGTTACAATAAGCAAGTAATTTTGACTGATATTAAATGACTGTGCTTAAAGGAAAGGCAGTAAAATAAAACATCTGGCGAATCAGTGGCATAGACCTATTGTTCGCTTGTCATGTTTCGTGTTCTTGCAGTCAACATCATTATATACAAATTGTTTTTCCAGTTAACGTACAAGTTATTTTTATATTCATGCAATGAAATTGTACATAGAATAAAGTTTGAATGGTAAAGATATCTTGTCATCTGAAAAGTTTGTGGGCATAGGTCTATGTGTACCCTGGGATATACCAGTGCAAAAAACCGGCATTCCCTCTATATATATATATATATATATATATATATATATATATATATATATATATATATATTGTGTGTGTGTGTGTGTGTTGGTGGGTTTGTGTGTAGATAAAGGATTGTTTTAAATCAACCTAAGAACTAACTAGGCCTAATAGCTCTAGAAAGAAATAAGATTTACGAAACTCCTGAAAAAAAAGTGTAAAACGTATGGATCATAAATGTCTGCGACACTTTAAAGGAGACTAAGTACGTTAATGAGGCGGGCTATGGATCCTAATGGTAATGGGAGAAATGGGATGTTAAATGTGCTCGTGCTAAGGAGGCTCCCTAGTCCTATTATACTAATGGGTTAAATGCCAGTCTGTGATAATTTGGGCCACTTTTACTCATCATCTTGGTTGATATATATGTATATATGTATGTATGTACGTATGTATTAGCCTATACGTAAACATACATACGCGCGCTCATATATATACACACACACACACGCGCGCGCAAAGACCATTAAATGATCTCCCCCTAACTAGAAGAATAACGTAACGGTTACTTCCACATTCATACTTAAACATTTTTTTTATGCAAAATGGTCTGTGACAGTGATAATGTGTTTTTTTAATATTTTTCCTATTTTTTTTAGTAATATCGGTTAAATTGCTCTTTTGAACATTTTAAATTCATAATGAAAACCGTTTTTCGGTTTGTTATTTTTTCTCATAATTGTTTGTATACCTTTTTTTTTTACTTTCATTATAATTGGCATCATTATCAAAGGGAGCTTCTCTTTGCGTCAATGAAAACTCTTTCACAGGGGCAAGAATTTCATTATTTTTTCCTATTTATTTTATACTCCAAATTCAGGCGCTTTATTCTCAGTCATTACTGATCCTCAGTTCTGTTGTCATTTCGGATTCCAAACTCGGGTCCTTAACTCTCAGTCACAGGGCCCTTTTCTCCCAGTCATTCTAGATTCCCAATTTTCTCAGTCATTTCACGAATCAGTTTTTTTAAGTTATTTAGGCACCGTACTGTCAGTTATTCCAGGTTCCAAATCTTCTCAGACATATCTGGTTCCAAATTGACGTCCATTTTTCTCAGTCATTCCAGGTTCCTTATACTTGAAGATACTTCAAGGGTAAATTCTACTTTTTTTTTTTTTAAAGTTATCCAGGTTCCGCTTCCCTATTTTAGGTTGAAAACTCAGTTCCTTTTCCCTCTGTTATTCCAGATTCTCAATCCAGAATCTTATCTCTAAATCATTCCAAGTTCCCAATTCAGTTCCTCTCCCGCCAGTCATTCCAGATTCCCAATTTCCTATCTTTCCAATTTCCAAATTTAGTTAATATTTTTGCTCAGATGCAGTCAGGATTCTAAACTCTATTATATCAGGTCCCTGTTTTAGTTACTTTTCTATCAGTCATGCTGAATTCCCAGTCCAGTTCTTTGTCTATCTGTCATTCCAAGTTGTCAGTTCATTTCATTTTCTTTTTCATTCCAGGTTCCCATTTTGGTTCCTTTTCTCTTAGTCATTCCAAGCTCCCAGTTCAGTTCCTTTTCTCACAATTATTCCAGATTCTCAGTTGTCTATCATTAAAGGCTCCAAATTAGTTATTTTATCGGTCATTCCAGGTTCCCATTGCTCATAGGCACTTTAGATTCCAAATTAAAGCCCTTTCTTTTTTATTCGAGGTTTTCATTTCTCTCACTTATTTCAGACTCTAGATTCAAGTCCTTTTCCCTCAGTCATTGAGGTTCCCAAGTGTTTGTCGTTTTCTGTCTGTATTTGTTCCTAGTTGGGGACGCTTTTCTTGGTTACATTGACGCGCATTTCACACTTAGCACTCCCCTAATCTCACAAATATCTCTGCTTTGCTTGTTATCATTCGTTTTTCCTTCGCAAACTAAATTCTCACCTTATCCCCTACAATCCTATTCCCTAGTTCTCTCTGCCATCACATTTTCATGCTTGACATTTTCCCAGCTTCTCTCCAATTCCCTACGTCAGTTTTCACGCCTTCCCCACATCACTCCTCATCCTTAACTGTCCACCTCCCTTATTCCCTTCTGAATACTTTGCTGTTCGTCTTTTCCCATCTCGCTATCTGCTCCCTGCTTCACCTAACATATCATCCTTAATTCTCTCCCCATTTCCCATATCACCTTTTCTCTATACATCCTTCTGCCTATCTCCTGTTCTACAGTTCTCTCGGTCCCTTTCAATCCCCTCCCCCTCATTTTCTTTGTGTCATTTCAACCCTAAATTCTTCCTTCCACTGTCTACCTCTTCTTTAGCGTTCCCGGTTCCTTTCTCCCCCCACCCCCAACATCATTTTTCCGTAACCATCTTAATCATTTCATTCCCAAATTGTTTCCTCTTCCTTTTACGTCTTCCCTACTTCCTTCCGCCAGCCCCTTGTTATTCTTCAGCTCTCTCAGTTCCCTTTATTCCCCCCCCCCCCACCCTCACTCTTCTTTTCGTATTCATTCCATTCCTAACTTCTTCCCTCAACCGTCTATCCCTTCCCTGTGTCCCTGAGGGAGATATCACATACCACCCACTAGTGAGATTCTTGACCCCTCATGACGGTTGGTGGACTTCAAATCCCCTCACATTTGATCCAACGTAATGACCGTTATAGCTTTTGATAGTGGTCGCCATGACTGGTTTAGGGTGGTGATCTTATTGTTGGATATTGTCCATTTAAACACAGGTGGTTACTTCCAATCTACGTAATGTCTTTGGCGAAAGTTTTTCGTCAGGGGGAGGTGTATAGTGGTGGGGGGGGGGGGTTGCATGGGAAGGTGGGAGATGATGACATGGATGTGCGCTTCTCATAAGGTATCAGGTTTCGAACCTCCCTCTCTATCTCTCACTTTCAGGTAGCTGTTTCTCTCTCTCTCTCTCTCTCTCTCTCTCTCTCTCTCTCTCTCTCTCTCTCTCTCTCAGGTGGCTCTTATTGTTTTTCTTTCTCTGTTTCTGATCTCTCTCTCAAGTCTCTCTCTCTCTCTCTCTCTCTCTCTCTCTCAGGTGGCTCTTATTGTTTTTCTTTCTCTGGTGCTTTAAGTTGTTCCTCTCTCTCTCTCTCTCTCTCTACTGGTGGCTCTTAATCTGATTTTCTTTCCCTGATGCTGTTGTTCTTCAGTTGGCTCTCTCTCTCTCTCTCTCTCTCTCTCTCTCTCTCTCTCTCTCTCTCTCTCTCTCTCTCTCTCTCTCTCTCATGTTTAATTAGCTCGTTTGTTTTCTCTCCCTCAACTCTTTTGGGGTAGGACCACTTGTGTGTTTGGCATTGAACGGTGAAAATTCCGAATTATTCGCAAAAGAACCTGTTGATGATGAAATGAGACTGAGCAGGTGTTAGGTTCGGCTTCCGTCTGTCCCATTGCTGGCGCGGCACTTGTGGGTGCCATACTTTCTTTCATTCTGGGAGGGGGGGGGGACGGGGGTGGGGGGCGGCGGCCTTGACGAGGTAATCCCCTTCCGCGTGGTGGCAGAACTGCGTTACGGAAAAATGTACTGGCAGTTTGTGCTCTCTCTCTCTCTCTCTCTCTCTCTCTCTCTCTCTCTCTCTCGTTTTTCTTTTCCCTTATCTGCCACTGAGGTCACGCCAAACAATCCCATTAGCTCACCAAGTTAATGACAGCAATCTGTTTTAGATTCTTGGAAAGAACTGTGCTTGAAATCATTCCCTGAATGTCGTTTTAAGTGCTCGCATTCACGTTGAAGCTTATATTCCTTTTCGGTTAACATGGTATTATTATAATTATTAGGTTATTATCGTTATGTAATTATTATCATTGTATTGTTACATTTGTTATTATAATTGTTGTCCTTCCTTCTTTATCCGTTTGCTCTTTTCACCAGACTTTTCTAACGTCTTTTGGTTGCGAGAGAGAAAAAGAGAATCAATTTGGATGGTCAGCTGCATTGCGTGGTTGGGACGAGAAAGAATGAGGTTTTTTTTTTCAGCAGTAAACTGAAAGTTGAAGAGAATAATTGCTGTTGATGTTCAGCTCTTGAGAGTGAACAATTGCCAGGTCTAAGATGCAAAGAGAAAGAGAGGAAACCATTTGAGGTTTTCAGCGCAGGAAAGAGATTGAAAGAGAGACCCATTCTAGATTTTCATCTCCTGAGGAAGACAGGCTTCTATTTTGGGTTTTGGGCCCTTACGGGGAGACTCCTGACACCCTCCCCCGGTCGAGATTTTCAGCTTGTGAGGAACCGGGGGAGATAAATACATTTCTTGTGATTTTCAGCTCTTGAGAGAGAGAGAGAGAGAGAGAGAGAGAGAGAGAGAGAGAGAGAGAGAGGGAGAGATCGTCTTTTAAACATCCTGTGATCTGTTTCATCTATGGGGTGAGGATTACCTCGTGGAGGGCGTCCTCCTTATTAATGGGGCAATTTTTAACGGAGCAGTAATACTAACGCTGGTGTTTCTCTCTCTCTCGTAGGGGGGTAGTGCCGTCAATGCACCTCTTGCGGTGCACTGTACGCATTACTTAAGGTTCTTTGCAGCGTCCCTTCGGCCCCTAGCTGCATACTTTCATTCCTATTACTGTACCTCCGTTCATATTATCTGTTTTCCACCTTACTGCCCACCTTATCCTAACAATGGATTCATAGTGCAACTGCGAGGTTTTCCTCCTGTTACGCCTTTCAGACCTTTTCACTGTCAGTTTCCGTTTCAGCGCTGAATGGCCTTAGTTGCCCCAGTGTTTGGCATGTATGCCTAAAGTCTATAAATCTACAATATCTCTCTCTCTCTCTCTCTCTCTCTCTCTCTCTCTCTCTCTCGTACTGTAATCCTCGACAATAACTAACAACTTGGTACCTGATTCACTGCTTAGGTCAGTAACGAAACGCACTCACTTCTCCTTCCTCGTTTGTTTCTAAATCGAAGACGGATCCTCCGACGGACAGACAGATAGACAGACCAGGCCTACATTTCTAAGCCCATCCCATCTCCGTGATGTCGTCATCCTGAACACTTGGTTGAATGGCCGCGGCCAAGGAGGCGTCAGCGACTCGAATATTGTAGGCCCGATTGCCGCGTCAGCGATAATACGAGGCGGTGTAATCTCGACGAGATATCGATTAAGATCTTCTTTTATGGGCAAAGCGGCATCTTGGGAAACAGTATTCTCGATTGTAAACGCCTCCTTTGACGTGCCTCTGACGCCCACGGTAAACGGATCCTTCCTTTCGAATCGAATGATTGAATGACGGATATATATATGTATATATAATATATATTATATATTTATATTATATATATATATATATATATATATGTATATATATATATATATATATATATATATATAATATATATATATAACACTTGGAAGAAAGTACCCTCATCCGGAGTCACTAGAGGCAGAGGACCGTAGATCAAGTATTAAAGTCGGTCTTTCAACTGTTATCGTCCTACTTTCTATTCAAGATAGCCTTACTCACGGCTTCTTTTCTTTCCTTGTGTGTGTGTCTAATTGGAATCAGAATCTATCGTATTCAGTCTTTATCAGCGGCAGCGAGAGCTGTAAAAGTTCTTTAGCTGGGGTTCATAGGTGGACCATCCCTTCGTACCATCAAGTGAGCGGGATAGCACGCATCCCGTCCGCAAATTCTTGAGGTGTATACTAGTATTGCACCAGCCCCGGTTTTTTAGCCATGGCCCTAGGTTAGGTTAGGTTAGGTTAGATTAGATTGGGTGTAATAGTGGAATTTTGGTGTGGGAAACATAATGAGATTATTTTCAAGAAAATTCAGTGGGTAGTTTTTAAGATATGGCGTTCGTTTTTTTTTTTCAGGTAAGGGAAGAGAGTGGATCCAAGATGACAGAAAATATGAAATTGTTTAACCATTTCTTTTGCAATTAAAAATTCCGTTTCTGATCCTCTTGTATCATCCGCTGCAACTTGCGCTCTCCTTCTCTGGAAGTTGTTCCATTCATTGCATCTTCCTCTCTTTTTCTGTGCAACTTCCTTTTTAAATCTCTGCAACTTCCTCCGTCTTCCGCTGCAACTTCCTTTACCTTCCTTTGAAACCTCTCTCTCTCTCTCCTCTCTCTCTCTCTCTCTCTCTCTCTCTCTCTCTCTCTCTGTAACGTCCTTCCTCCTCCTTTACACCTTCGATTCTCCTCCTTGGCAACTTGCTTTCTCGTCCTGGAACCACGTGGGGAATTCCATGAATATATCTTCGCGAGATTACCATAATGGCTGGAAGAATATGGGGAAATAATACCGGGTTGCAACAGCGCCCATTTGCAGTGCAGCGTTGCTGTTGACGCGTCAAAGTATTATACACGATACTTTAAATACGAATGAGTGGCGTAGACGGCTCTTGGGTGTGATCGAGTAAAATAGTCGAATCTGAAAGGCAGACGTGGTATGGATCTGAATAACAGATATAGGCTCTACGACTGAGAAACATGAATGAGAAAATACAAGACTGTTGAGTGTGAGTGAGATAAAACAAGTTAAAAATGCACTGAAGTGTCTTCGGCGCAGTTGAGTTTTCTGTACAGCTTATAATCGAGGCCACCGAAAACAGATCTATCTTTCGGTGGTCTCGGTATAATGTTGTATGAGTCGCGCCCCATGAATCTTTAACCACGGCCCGGTGTGGTGACCTGTCCTATATCGTTGCTAGAGACGCACGATTATGGATAACTTTAACCTTAAATAAAATAAAAACTACAGAGGCTAGAGGGCTGCAATTTGGTACGTTTGATGATTTGGGGGGTGGGTGATCAACATACCCGTTTGAAGCCCTCTAGCCTGGGTAGTTTTTAAGAGCTGAGGGCGGACAAAAAAAGTGCAGACGGTCCGACAAACAATAGTTTTCTTTTACAAAAAAAAAAAAAAACAGGGAATGTGAAGGAGATAAATATTTGCCTCATTAATACAGAGGAATTTCGGGTGTTAATGCTTATGCACACGATTCCGGAGCGTGTTTAATTGAAGAGAAGACTCTTAAGAATAAATGTGAATAATGTTCAGCTGCTAAATATGAATGAGAGACCTACGGTATACGACAGTGTGAATCCTTAATAAATTAGGAAAATTATGCTGCAGCTGGATATGAATATGTACTGTGGATGGACGGGTTTAATCAGTATTTCCATCTCTCCCTTCTATTTTTGCATGTTTCTCTCTTCGCATGTTTCTCTCTTTATACACCTGCAGTCATTTGTTTTGGACAAATTGATTCTTTTGTGATTTATGTTGATCAGATTTCCACATGCAGTACTTCTCTGTAAAATCAAATATAAGTATGTATATATATACATATATATATATATATATATATATATATATATATATATATATATATATATATATATATAATATATATATATATATATATATATATATATATATATATATATATATATATATATATATACATACATACATATTTATAGTGTATTATGTAGTATTTTTGGATACGTATATTAATCATCACGATGACTACAGTGTGGTTTGAATACTGCATTTGTACATGTACAAATATTTACAGTATATACAAATATGAATATTATATATATATATATATATATATATATATATATATGTGTGTACTTATATACACATACATGTATACAATAATAATAATAATAATAATAATAATAATAATAATAATAAAGTGGTAAAGTACTGTAGTAAAATCGCAAAGTCAGATTATCAAGAAAGAAGTCAAGAGATGAACAGACCCACAAGCCCCTACATACCTTTCACCCTGTCAGAATTGCCTTCCCCAGGTTTTGCTGTCCTCATAATAAGACCAGCTATGATGATGTCGGAAGCCAATTAAGGAGAGAGGGAGAGAGAGAGAGTGAGACAGAGTTAAATCCAAGTTTCAGAATTCAATTCCATATAATTTTCAAGGAAGAGAGAACGCCTTTCTTGCTCTCATACCTCAGGCAAGGTGTAATTACATTACGTTCTGAAGTCTTAATCCATTTTATCCATTAATGCACTTAAGAAACCCCTTTTATTCAATAGTCTGTTTGCCTTCTCTCTCTCTCTCTCTCTCTCTCTCTCTCTCTCTCTCTCTCTCTCTTTTAAATTCACTGCTATTTTTTAGTTGCCTATTGGTCCCCTTTATTTACAAATTGTTTCCCTGAAGGGTTTAAGCTGATACCAGTCCCCTTATAGTGTTGTGGATGCTGATGCTCATATGTTTTGAGAGTTGGTTGTATTGCTTCTTAAAAAGTGGTGCACACCTTTGCCTTGGGGTCTTTTTTTTATTTTTTTTCTTATATTTCTGTTTTCTTCTTGTATTTGCCTGTATGCTGGTTTAACTTTGTTTATTTCTTGCTGATTTTATTATTATTTTATAATTCCTCTTGTTCCTCAAACATTAATGACATTTTGGGTTTCTTGTTTAAAGTGTTTGCTCTTTTAAAAAAAAATAATTATGGTATTAATAATAACGGTAGTTGATAGCCAGACCCGTAGAATTTCCACGATGGTAGAATTGTAATCCTGAACTCGGCATTCAATTATAAACACGATGAGGAAGAAATTTGCTTTCTCTTTTTTTAAAAATGATAATGAGATTAATAATAACGGTAGTTGATAGCCAGACCCGTAGAATTTCCACGGTGATAGAATTGTAATCCTGAACTCGGCATTCAATTATAAACACGATGGAGAACGAATGCCCGCCCCCTCACCAAAGCAGCAGCCAGGCTTCGACTGCTATATTCCAGCTTCCTTCGTATGTTTAAACGCAGCAACGCGTAGGATGCAAATGTACGCGTTATAAATTTTCAAAGTGCTGCTGTAAAACGGGAATTGTTGCAGTGGTGTTAACCCGAGACACAAGCTCTCTCTCTCTCTCTCTCTCTCTCTCTCTCTCTCTCTCTCTCTCTCTTTGCCAGCCACTTGGGGGCGATTCCCACACCTGAATTAGAGAGGTATGAGAGGGTTGGTTATTGCTCTCTCTCTCTCTCTCTCTCTCTCTCTCTCTCTCTCTCTCTCTCTCTCTCTCTATATATATATATATATATATATATATATATATATATATATATATATATATATATATATATATGTAAATTAGTATGTATATATATATATATATATATATATATATATATATATATATATATATATATACATACAGTATATATATATATATATATATATATATTATATATACATATACATATATGTGTTTATGTATATATTGTATATATACTGTATATATATTATATATTATATATATATATATATATATGTTATATATATATATATATATATATATATATATATATACTCCTCTTTCTCTCTCTCTCTCTCTCTCTCTTCTCATTTTCAGAAATAAAGTAGCATTTACATTAACGCACAGTGACAGGGACGAGAGACGAGGCTGTACAGTGCCGATCCGGACAGCAGCATCAACAGTGCTGTTAATTACAGCTGGTGATTTCCCAAGTGTCATATTTGTCCCAGATAACATCCGGGGGCCTTGCTGCTGCGTTGCTGCTGCGGTGCGAAATCTTCGCCGGCGGCTGTGCCGAATTTGCCCCCCCCCCCCCCTCCCTGGCAATTAGGCCTACTCCCTTTCATTCGTTTCCTTTCTTTTATCATTTCAGTTCAGAGTCTTAGTTTTTTTATTCTGGCTGTTTATTTACTTTTTGGATTTTTGTTCTGTCTATTTATTTAATTTTTGGTTTTTTATTCTGTCTGATTATTTACTTTTGACATGATGCATAATTGTATATTATTTAGGTTTCTTATTTTTTTTTTCTATTTTGTTTGATTAGTCAACAGTAAAATAGTTATGTATGGTATCATGCTGGTTATTTTGTAATCATGTATGTATGTATGTATGTATGTGGTGTATGATGATTATTACTATTATTATTATTATTATTATTATTATTATTATTATTGTTGTTGTTTGTTGATTAGTAAACATTATAAAGTAGTTATATATGGTATCATGTTGGTTATTTTGTATTTATATATGTATATATGTGTATCTATTATTATTATTATTATAATTATTCAAAATATGCAGTGCAAAGAATTTAAAATATCTCAGAGAGAGCATTTGTGACAAGTAAATATAGTTAAATGAATAAAACTTATGAACTATTTTCCTTATTACTTATGGTTGTGCTTTTTTCGTGGGAGGGGTTGGGCCACAGTACGCCATTGTGGTTTGGGCCTCATTGCAACCCATTGCCGCTTACATCAGATTTCCGAGTTTTGTTGAAATTTTCAGTATATAACAGTATTTTTCCAAGTTAGTTTTATTAATTTTTATTTCATATTTTTTTTTTACTTTATTCAGTATATGAAACCTATTCATACGGAACAAGCCCACCAAAGGGGCCATTAACTTGAAATTCAAGCTTCCAAAGAGTATGTTGGTTTCAACCTCCCACCACAGATCCCACACCGCGGCAGTAACTGATCATGATACAGAGCCGGTGATTTTTCATCGCCCTTGGGGAGGCTCGAAGTCATAACATCTGAGTACCATACCAAGGCACTAACCACTATACCAGCGACCATTATCTGGGGGCCAACCCTTCCTCAGACAAAATTAGATAATATTCCGGGTAAGGGGAGTTTGAACTTCCTCTTTTATTGGGATTTGGGAGCGGCAAGACTTCATGCACTCCCGTGACAGTTAGGGAAAACACTTATATTTCGGTTTTAATTAGTTATCGCGTGCGGGCTCTAAATGAGATATAATTAGCCATTAACAAGCAACGATGGCCATAAAGGGACGCTTATCTTCATTAGGAATGTTGTGGTATCTTGCCAGGAAACCCAAGAATATTATTATTATTATTATTATTATTATTATTATTATTATTATTATTATTATTATTATTATTATTATTATTATTTTGCATGATCAAAAGGTAGGGACTTGTGTCGGTATATCTGTTTGTATAAGAATGGTCTCTACATACTTTCAACATGCCAAATCCGAGCAAATGTAATAATGATAAAAATTGATGTCAGGTGTCAGAACCAAGTTTAGTTTTGTTTTTAATCAAATTAGATTATTATTATTATTATTATTATTATTATTATTATTATTATTATTATTATTATTATTATTATTATTTTTAGTTCTTAATCACTAGTGACTGTTTGTGTTTTTAACAAGTTTTTAAAGGTATGATAATCATCTGTATTTTTATCAGATCTAAGAATGTGTTTATTTCATTTATAGAAATTTTCACCGCTCTCTCTGTATATTTTTTTATATTTTTGATTTATTAGATTTTAAGTATGTATGTTTGTACGTCACGAAAGAAAGAATGTTATTTTGTATCACTTGCTAATTTCTAGTCATTACCATTAACGTCTTAGAATATATATATATCAAAGCCTGAATTTTTTTAACCAACAACTTTTGGAAGGGAACTTTTGATTACTTTTACGCATGAGATTAACTTTTTATTCAGTCGCTTTCATCTGCAAAATCTTGTGTTTCATTTCTCTACTATTGATGTTTTCGTTCATTCTGTTTAAATTCGTCCGCATCACGATAATAATAATAATAATAATAATAATAATAATAATAATAATAATAATAATAATAATCTAGTTTGATTAAGTAACAAACTAAACTTGCTTCTGACACCGGACATTAATTTTTATCATTGTTACATTTACTCGGAGTTGGCATTTTGAAAGTATACGAAGACCATTCTTATACTGTACAAGTCGATATACAGACACAAGTCCCTAACTTTTGACCCTACAAAACTAAATTTTATACGGGCAGATGGACTGATTGACAGACAGGCACAAGCCCTAACCGTCTCCTCCTGAAAGTTGGATTCACAAGCCCCTACTTTCTTCTGGAGGCCGGGTTCGGTGCCTCCCACCTCAGCAATTGGCTCCAAAGCTGACGATCATCCGAAAGTGGAGAAATCGTCGGGGCCTCTCATGGAAGACCTTGATACCTGAAGAGACGAAAGGTAAAGATTTCCGATACGGCAGATTGCGACTTTGCCAATGAATGGAGAACTCGAAGGGATATGCATTTATTAGCAGCGCGACTGTATGCGGCCATGCAAGATTGGCCAGGCGGACAGGTTGAAAGGTGGGGGGGAGGGGGAACGCAAATTTAGAAAAGGAAAACAGGAAACGGAAAACATCTTGGTGGTTGGGTGTAGTACGTGAGGTGTTCATGCGGACTCATACATTCTCTCTGTTTCCGAATATTCTCTTACTGCCACTGTTGCTTTTGCATGTAAACACACATCTTATTCCTTGTTATTTTTATCATTATTATTGTCGATATCCTTATCAGTTAGTTAAAACGAGCATATTTTTCGTCTTGACAAGTTCAAAGACCACTAACTCGTCAAGCAAATTTCTACACAACGGCATTAATATTATTGATTAATATATAGTGAAGGGAGCGAAAAAGGAAATCACAAAGGTGAAGTATCAAAAAATCACTGGATAAGCAAATACATGCTGAAAGAATAGATACGGAATTTGTAGTGAAAAGGGAGGAAAGAGAATACTTAATATTCAATTAAGGGAAAATCCCTGTAGGTTGGTAGTGCCGTCAGTGCACCTCACGCGGTGCGTTGTAGGCATTACTTAAGGTTCTTTGCAGCGTCCCTTCGGCCCCTAGCTGCAACCCCCTTCATTCCTTTTACTGTACCTCCATTCATATTCTCTTGTTTTCCATCTTGCTATCCACCCACTCCTAACAATCGTTTCGTAGTGCAACTGCTTTGAGGTTTTCCTCCTGTTACGCCTTTCAAACCTACTCACCACTTTCGCGCTGAGTGACTCACAGGTCCCAAAGGCCACGTTGGCCCCAAATTCTATCTTCTATTCTGTTCTATTAAGGGAAAATCGTCATTTATTGAGTCAGCATTGTGAACCTGTTTGGTCTAGTAATCAGTTTTAAATTCCATTCTCAATATTGCGACTGTTTTTGTGGGTTATGAAATATATTATGAATTCTGTTGTAAATAATATTATTCATTCGGGCGCTTTAAACGAGGCATTGGCAACATGGTTGTCATATATTGGTCTTTAATATTGAGTGGTAAATGCTATTATAGCTTTATTAAAATAATTATATTTACTCGTGTGAGGGGTTGAAGTAATACATGTATACATATACTGTATATATATGTGTGTATGTGTATATTCCTACATATATATACATATATATATATATATATATATATATATATATATATATATATATATTATATATATGTTGTTTTCTCAGGCAGTATCGGATGAGTTTTTTCTAGCCCCTGCCTTCTCCACAATCGGCTGACTCTGAGGCACATAATTCACTTCGTAGGGGACTACAGATTTGTTTGTTAAGATGAAGGACATAAGTCAGGAGATATAATTCAAAAAGGGAGGTACTATTTTCAAGATATATATTAATTTTTAAAAGGATGATGCGGGAGATAAAAAGCCGTTCAGAAGACCTAAGGAGTTTAGAACGGAACATGAAATTAATTATGAAAATACACGGGTAATTCGAGAGGTACAATTCTGAAATTGCACGGATAATTCGAGAGGTACAGTTCTGAAAGTACGCGGATAATTCGAGAGATACAATTCTGAAATTACACGGATACTTCGAGAGGTACAATTCTGAAATTACACGGATAATTCGAGAGGTACAATTCTGAAAATACACTGATAATTCGAGAGGTACAATTCTGAAAACACACGGATAATTCGAGAGGTACAATTCTGAAAACACACGGATAATTCGAGAGGTACAAGGGTGATTTAAGGAAATTCAAGTAATGTTTCGGAAAGCATGACGATGATTCTGAAGTCAATCGAAACGGGGAATGCAAGGATATTTAGAAAGAGACAACGATAATTTGGAACGAGTGATTTGACACCCTGTATGATGTGCTTTAGGAAGATTACAGCATCGTCAGAGTATGAAGAGATGAGGAAATACACTCACCAGGGTCAGCAGTCGAGAGGAAATGGGGAAACTGTCCGGAAAATGACAAATCGGGAAGCTGGAGGAGAGAACGAGAGACTTGCTGAGATGCTGAAAAATTAAGCCCTGCGAAGATGACAGTCTTAATTGCGTGGATCCGTGAGGAAAGAGAGTTGGGGGATGGTTTGATACCGCTGCTAATGATTCCCTTACAGATTGGGAATTATATACATTGTGTAAGTGGGAATCATATACATTGTGTAAGTGGGAATTATATACATTGTGTAAGTGAGTGTCAATTTAACGCAGTGGTTCCCAAACTAGGGGCCATGTAGCAGAATGCAGGGGGCCATAATCTGAGGATATGTATGTATAAAACCAAAGGAGTTTAGTGGGTAGGACTGTAGACAGTCACTGTAGTCATGGGTTATACTTGGCGGTGGGCCATGGACAAGTATCCTGTATGAAAAGTGGGTAACGACCAGAAAAAGTTATTTTAGCGCATTTATTTATTCATGTTATGAAATCCTTCGGTCATACAACCATCAAAGAAATAGAAACACGTGTTGTGCACTGTTGGTCAAAGTCATGTAGTTTCTGAACAATGGCTTCCGATCGGTACTAGGATAAGTGGCCACCCATGAATGCCAAAAACATGAGCTTCTGTGACCACCTGTGGGGCCATTTTCGTGACGTCAACATCTACTCAAAAAATACTTGAGGAAATGAGTCAGAGCCTCGAAGTCTGATGCCAGAGCACCAATCGATCTGATTTTTAGGGCAGAATGTCCGTCACAGAAGCAAGGTCAGGTAGTGAGCTTCTCCTGGAAAGTGATTGGCGTATACGTGCCTCCTACACTTGTCACTTCAGATCCTTAGGAAGCAGAGAAGAAGTGGGAGGACTGATTAAACCGTCGATTCCGAATCGACCATTTCAGCGTGGCGTTTGTGTAGAACGAAGGAATTACTTTGCAGTTTGGCATGAAGAGTAAATCTTAACGCAATATGATAGATAGGCAAGCTATGGGATATATAATGAAAAATCAAAAATTATAAAAAAAAAAGTCAAGATTATTTGTGGTAACATAGGTGCTTGTCTTTTGATGTCCAATATCGCTGGTATTAAATGATCAGCCAAACTTTCAAAGCTGAACTGGGAAATAAGTCAAGCAACAGAAATAAATAATTTAGGGCTTAGTCCGAATCAAGAGCGCCCTTGTAGTAAATGGTTTTTCCTTCTCTTCCAGAGATTTGGCAGTCCATTATGCTTTCGTTTCTCTGACTCTTAAAATATTTCATATTTCAGGAGTCATAACTGTTGCGTCCGTCGGAGTTAAACCCCCTCTCTTGCTCCCTCAATCTGTTTTCCATTTCCTACCAGCCTGACATGGATAACGGCATTAAGATAGCAGTCCCATCATAGTCTGCATGAAAGGTAACCCACTCAGACTGATATCCAGTCCAGCGACGGTGTAGAGATCTTAATTGAGCTGTATCTAAATTTAGGGGCAGCCGAGCTGAACTGTTGATGACAAATTGAAGCGTGTTTGTAGAGACGTTGGGGAGTTTGCTTTATAAAAAGAAAAAAAATTGTTGATTGAAACATATGATATGGGAGTCCAGACGTCCACACCAGGTGTCCTGTCCCCTTCAACACCTTCCGCCTAGGGCAAATCTAAAGTAACCCTCCGCGGGTTTCTCAGAATGGCAGATCCGTTTGTCCGGAAGGAGAGCAACCGAATGCCACCCAAAGGAAACGAAAGCTCAAGTGCTGCTTGGAAAATAAATTAATAGATCATTCATCAGCTAAAAGTATTCTGTTATATTAATATATGAAAATCGAGAAATCAAGAAAAGCGAGGCATAGCCTTCCAAAGGTAGCTTCACAGCCATTCATAAAGCTTTGACAACCAAAAGGCTCTTAATTGCTTAAATAAAAGATGGATGCTAAGTGCTCTGTAAAAACCCTTACCTGGTAAAGAAAGTCAGGTTGCAAGAGGCTACCAAGTCGGCTTGGTAGGAATGAGTAAATGAACCGTTAATATCTAATGACTTTCCCTCTTCGGCCCCTAGCTGCAACCCCTTTCATTCTTTTTACTGTACCTCCGTTCGTATTCTCTTTCTCCCATCTTACTTTTCACCCTCTCCTAACAATTGTTTCATAGTGCAACTGCTTTGAGATTTTCCTCCTGTTACACCTTTCCAACCTATTTACTGTCAATTTCCATTTCAGAGCTGAATGACCTCTTGGGTCCGAGCGCTTGGCCTTTGGCCTAAATTCTACATTCTGTTCTATTCAGCTTTATATCTCAAACAATGTTATTGTGATGTTGATGACCATGGTTGTTGTGACGCCAGTTTGTCTTTCGATGCGTGTATCAACAGCGGAGTCTTGACTTTCTTCACTGTTATTATTTTTCTATAACGCATCGCTCCATTCGCAACCAGTGTTTATTGAATTCTAGTACAGACGCAAAATACTGTAGTGCTGGAATTAGATATTTTTCATAATGAAATGTCACAATGTAATTGACAGCTCCATCGACTTTCAGTGCTCCGTATTCTGATCTGGATACAGCGTCTGTCTACTTCCAATGCTCCATAATCCATTACGGGATTGGCTGCCGAAATGGTTATTACCATACAGAGCCTGATGGAACAGGAAAAAAATCCGATGAACTTGCTTGGAAACATTCCATCAAGCAAAGTAATCTTCAGTGAGGAAAAAGGAAAAAAAAAGAAAATGGGAAGGCGTATGGGGAAAGATAAATACATATGATTATGTTTGCTATTCATATATTAAATAACGAATGAGTAGACTTGAAATGTCAGTTAAAACAAGTGATAAAGCTAAATTTGAGTAATGATTAACAAACAGAAATGTAAGTGTATAGATTAGGGATGGTGAATATTATGTTTAAGAGTTTTGATTTACCAAATTTCATTATGGAAAAGGGAATTGTAGCACCATTCTGCGGCTGCGCTCTAATCCAGTCCTTTTTGCATGATTTATTCCGGAGCGTAAATACTTGTTTTTTTATTCGACTACCCCTCTCCAAGTAACGGTGAAAAACTAGCACTTGTTAAGGAATAAGCATGTCAGTCTCTCTCTCTCTCTCTCTCTCTCTCTCTCTCTCTCTTTCAGGTTAGCATCCTTTCAGGCCAGCATTGCAATTACTAAACAATTTAGGCATACGTCCATAAACCTTTGTGCCACTTCATCCGTGAGACGTAGATGTATATATATATATATATATATATATATATATATATATATATATGTATATATATATATATATATATATATATATATATATATATATATATATATATCCATTTACTCTCATAGTTCCTTATTTCCTCTTGGTATCAGTGGTCGATCCAACAACTCCCAGTGCTCCTTACTGCTTTGCGCGATTGGATGTCGAAATGGTCGAGATGTATGCGCAATGATTTGTTAAGAGAAGCGGCCAAGGAAAACAGCTGGTTTGTTGCGGGAAGAATTGCTTGCTGCAATTTTCATCCTTTCAAGAAAATCAGGTCTTGTCAAAGTGGGTTTACAGAGTGATGGTATCCCGTGAATTAGATGCCAACGAAATTTGCATCTCAGAAAGGCTTACGTTGTCTGTGAAGGGGATTGGGAAAAGTGGGAGATTGTCTAACCTGCTTGCTGAGCTGGGAATGTATAAAAATTGATACTTTGCTATAAACAAGTGAAAAATCGAGTTTTCTGTACATCGCATAATCAAGGCCACCGAAAGTGGATCTATTTTTCGGTGGTCTCGGTATAATGCTATATGGGCCGCGGCCCATGAAACTTTAACCGCGTCCCGGTGGTGGCCTGTCCTCTACCGTTGCCAAAAGCACGATTATGGCTAACTTTAACCTTAAATAAAATAAAAATTACTGAGGCTAGAGGGCTGCGATTTGGTATATTTGATGATTGGAGGGTGGATGATCAACATACCAGTTTGCATCCGTAGTTTTTAAGAACTGAGGACGGACAGAAAAAGTGCGGACGGACAAAGCCGGCACAGTAGTTTTCTTTTCAGAAAACTAAAAGCACCGGAACATATTACGTAAATGGACCTATGCATAAGGCTATGTTCTTTAAGCAGGGAAATAAGAAATATAGGCCGTGAAAGGAGAGTTGCTGATCAGCAAATAACGCGCGGGGAAGTCACTGTAAAACCCTAAAAGTATTTTGTTGATCGATCGTGCAGTACATTTTACAGTATAGTTGCGGCCCCGTAGGGGGATATTCCCGTCAGTGCCCCGCATGTAGTGTAATGTAGCCATTACTCAAGGTTCTTTGCAGCGTCCCTTCTGCCCCTAGCTGCAACCTCTTTTGTTCCTTTTACTGTACCTCCGTTCATATTCTCTTTCTTCCCTCTTACCTTCCACCCTCCCCTAACAGTTGTTTCGGAGTGCAACTGCGAGGTTTTCCTCCTGTTACGCCTCCAAAACTTTCCTACTTTCCGTTTCCCTTTCGGCGCTGAATGACCTCACAGGTCCCAGCGCTTGGCCTTTGGCCAAAATTCTATAATCTATTCTGTATTCTATAGTGGCGGGGAAAATATTTAGAGGGGCTGTTCACTGGCATATAGGCAGTGGAGGGATTTATAGCTTCGTGTTTTCCAGCGTTTTAGAGCTATAAAGAGGCATTATGGGGTTGCCCATCTCCGCTACAGGGGGGGATAATTCAGAGGTAGGCAGAGGATTATACGAAGGTAGTTAGTTGATAATATTCCAAATACACAGAGAGAAGTTGTAGTGTTTCTGATTTTACCTACTTACGTGAACACAACCTTTTAGTGAAAGGTGGATTGCAAAAAGGCAGACAAGTATTTTATTCGTCACAGACATGGTTTTAATTATCACAGAGACGTAGTTACGGTACTGAACACATTCCCTTATGGTAGATGTACTGTAATGTCATTAATCACAAGCATAGTTGAATCATTCAGCAGTATTTTGTGGTTACTATATCTATAATATATATATATATATATATATATATATATATATATATATATATATATATATATATATATATATATATATATATATATATATATATATATATGCTAAAATATAAGCAGTATTTTATATATTATATACATACATATACATATATACATAAGTTATTATTTATATATATATATATATATATATATATATATATATATATATATATATATATATATATATATATAGCATATACACACACACACACAAACTGTTACGTCCATGAACGAAACTAATGATAGGTGTGTGTACAACTTAAGTTTACTTAGTCAGCAATCCATTTAAGGTAAAATATATAGATGCATATACAAAGTAGATAGACATGCTTTTGATAGCAAGTTTAGTTTTTTTATGCATCAACGCAAGCAATATGAACATTTCTTTATGAAGGAAAAAAAAAAGCCGTATCGCTTCCGATATTAAAAGTATATCTTGCACCCAGCACTCCATCCGCCTATGAGAGCATGACCCCCGCCCCCCTCCCCTCCCATTAAAAACACTTCAGTGATCTTTCCATTTGGTTTCCATTATCTGGATTAAGGAGCTCACCCGATATCTTTCAGATATGTGAACCTTTAATAGGCAAAGCTATTTTTCTTATTTCTTTTTTCTTCCTTTTTTTCGGTTTGAGACGTACGCGTTTCACTTCGATCGTTAGCGTTTTGTGTTTTCTGTATTTTCTTCGGCGTCAGTGACCCTGGTAGTTGTGACGCCAGATAACCCACAATTAATCAATTAATCCTGGGCAACTGTTTGCAGCGCATTTATTAGACTCTTCCTTATGTTCAGAGTCACACATTTGCGCTGTTTTTGTACGTGTAAATTCGTTTGAATGGAATTATATTCACGTGCATTAGTTTAAATGTCGTTATATTCACGTACAAAGAAATATAACTTTGTTTTGTTTAACTGAGATTGCACAGCGAGTCTCAAAAGTAAAGGTTCCAAATCTTTGGCATTTCGTTATAAGCACAATAGCTGGTAGTTCATAGGGGATAGTGCCGTCAGTGCACCTCACGCGGTGCACTGTAGGCATTTCTAAAGGTTCTTTGCAGCGTGCCTTCGGCCCCTACCTGCAATCCCTTTCATTCCTTTTACTGTACCTCCGTTCATATAATCTTTCTTCCCTCTTGCTATCCAGACTCTCCTAACAATTATTTCATGATGTAAGTGCGAGATTTTCCTCCTGTTACACCTTTCAGACCTACCTACACTCATTTTCGTTTCCAGCGCTGAATGACCTCATAGGTCCCAGTGCTTGGCCTTTGGCGTAAACCCTATAGTCCGTTCCACTAGCTGATAGCATTGGAGGGGAGGGTAGAGCTCTCGGCTAGCACGCTATTGGCCCAGCGTTCGACTCTCCGACCGGCCAATGAAGAATTAGAGGAATTTATTTCTGGTGATAGAAATTCATTTCTTGTCATAATATGGTTCGGATTCCACAATACTGCAGGTCCCGTTGCCAGGTAACCAGTTGTTTCTTAGCCACGTAAAATAAATCTATTCCTTCGGGCCAGCCCTAGGAGAGCTATTAATCAGCTCAGTGGTCTGGTTAAACTAGGATACACTTAACTAGCTGATAGCTAGGGTATTGTCTTCACTTCTCTTGTTCTACAACGGAAAACGCGATCTATTCTGTGAAAAGGCGCCTTCTTACGAATCACTTCGTCAAATATGTGCCGCGATTTAAAACAGTGAGAAAGATCTGTCTCCTGTCACGTATTTACTCTTTCCCTTGAAGAACATCTCTGAATATTGTAAAGCGTTTCTTTCGGCACCGGAACTGTTCATTATGCGAGATTTTCTACCACTAAAAAATTATTTTTATTTTGACTTAATAGAAGCTTACGTGCATAATAAGCGTATTATATATAACCTAAGATAAATTTTATAATAAAGAAATAATTTCAGATTTTTTTCCTCACTTAAGAAAGAATAGTTCATTGCGTTCATTGTGTATGATAGCCAAACTGTCAAATACAGACAACGGCTCACGCTGCCCCGCTGTCAAAATGTATTATTCGAGAGCGTACAAATTACCTATGTTAGTTTTCTTCTCACTAATTAGATTGATACGGACTTCATATAAAATCAGATTCGTTATCAATTTACAAGGCTTGATTGCTAAACGTCAGTTTGTTGTTAGGCCTGCAGGCATTACGGAAAGTCACAAGGCCTGTGAAAACAGGTTCTCAATAATGTATTAAGCATCAAACAATAATGAGTTTTACTGTACAGTTTCCCCCCTCTGGCGGAAAGGCACTTAGAGTGGTCGGCAGCTTGATGATGATTGGCGGAATGTAACGTGTCCGAATAGCATCGTTATATTCGTATAATTATTTGATGATCCGAGTGAAAGCTTATTTATTTATTAATTTATTTATTTATTTATATGTTATAATTTTTTTTTTTTGCTTAAAATACGTCGTGCCTTTTAATGCTAGCGAGTTGAGAGACTAGCAAAATGTGGTTGTAAATCCGAAAATAAATAGCACGGTCGCTAAAATCAAGTCTCGAAGTGGGTTCCGGATAAACGCTCTTTCTTGCAGAACATCTTTAAACATTTTCCTTATATTTTATCGCTGATTGTAAGAAATCAATTTTCGCTGCCAAGTTTAAAGGGGAATGATATCGGCAAGTGGCAACATGATGATATCTGCTGTTGCCAACGCCTGCTATATTTTTGATGAACGAACGAAACGAAGGACCCCGTAATTGTGAGCCGTAGCGTACAGTACCAACCTCGTCCATACCCGGAAGTGGGAGTGTAAGTAATATATCTGAATTATCCTGCCAAATGATGGCTCATTATTGACGGACCATTTTGCTAATGGGAGTATCGATTTTAGCAGGATAACCTTATAACATCTTGAGCGCTGATGCGTTTTCCAAAGGCAGGGCGTTTGGCCGGCGTATTTCTTTTTTATTTTTTCCAAGAAATTCCTGGATTCATAAACATACGAAGGTGAAGAGACCCACAAGGATGCATGTGAGGATTTTCCTCTTTTCTTTACAATTTCCTTTACAAAGAAAAAGGTGACGGCCACGTAAGTCTATTCAGGTGAAGGGACAATTACTGACACTGCAGCCGAAAATAAGCTCCATTCTGCAAAAAACAAAAATTATTTTTAACGATAACAAACCCTATCCACGAGAACCACCGTAAATAATTCAGCGATTCAAAAATGTCAAAGGTTAAAGAATTGTTCATTGTTGAATTGCAGGCATGAGGGACTGGTTAGCATTTGTGGAAACTGGTGCAAGATATTGTTTCTGCTCTTGTCTTTTTTGCCAGTTTTCTTGCACAAGTAATTTTGCTTCAGTACCTGATATTTGTGTATATGTTACATACCACTTGCTTGCAAGTTGACAGTCTTCAGACGCGTGGCATGAATGATCGCATAGTTTGAATAATTATCATTATAATTGTTACTGTAGATTAGTGATCTGTGACCTCGCCTCACCTGCAAGAGGCACGAGATCGTTCCCACTGGGGAGGGACATAGAATTCCTGGCTCGGTGTTATGTAAAATTCGATGTATAATATATTTGATGAATTTCTTATTTAATCAAGGGCTAGCAACTTCATCCCTAAAATTAATGATATGCAACGGAAGGTTAAAACACCCAGTAGCCACCCTTTCCCAGGAAAGGAGACGTACGATATGAAATGTTATATTGTTAAGCATTCTTGATTATTCATAGCAATGAGCTTGTTGTTGCGCGCTACGCGCGCTGAAACCCGGCGCTGCTGTCTTTCCAATCCCCTGCCTACCCTGCCCTCACCCGGGGCGGACAAACAGGTTTGGGGGGTTGGATGTCTCCCCTACCCTCCCTTCCCCAACATAACCCGCCCTCACCCGGGGCGAACGAACTGGTTTGCACTGGGTGGGTGGCTGTGCCATGTCTCCTTTACTGTCACCCGGGGGGGGAGGACTAACAAGATCCACTCGGATTTTAGTATTAAGGATTGGAACTTTGTTCCTGAGAAATTTGTCGAGGACAGCTAAGCACCGCATTCAATCCCCTTTCCTGTAAAGGCCGAGTAGGATTTAGGGTCGACGGTCATTAGCTGCAAGGGAACGGCCCTTTGGGACACAAGATGACTGATGCTGTGAGGAGTAAAAAGCACTCGAATTTTATATTGCATCTGCAGTGTTGTTGGACTCGCATAGTTACGCCCCAGCGTGAAATTTTAAGGGCATTTTTACGGCCATAGCTGCCGCGGAAGCGAACTGGCCCGGCGGAAATTTCGTGTTTTGAGGGATTGCGTAGAATGGTAGGTTCATTTGCGTCTCTCTCTCTCTCTCTCTCTCTCTCTCTCTCTCTCTCTCTCTCTCTCTCTCTCTCTCAGAAAAACAAGTTGATGTTATTTTTTTCCTCTCAAGCAAAGCAAGTTGAGAAGTCTCTTCTCCTCTCTCTCTCTCTCTCTCTCTCTCTCTCTCTCTCTCTCTCTCTCTCACAGAGCAAAACTATGAAGCGGTCATATTTCATCGCACTCATGACCCGCCTTGTCTCCGTTTACACCAGCTATTACGAAGTCGGAGCTCTAAGTTTGCAAGAGATGCGTCGGAAGATCGTCTGACACCGGCAAAACACGGCCATGAGACGACGCTCAGATGTGTCAGAAGATCGCCTGACACCGGCGAAAGGCGGTGCAGTGACAGGGCGCCCTTTTTTTTTTTTTTTTTTTTTTTCATTGGGATGGGTTGGGAAGGGCGGGGGCGGGGGCGGAGCCTGTGAAAGATGTAAAATGCGATGTTGTCGCAACTTTGACATCTAAGACCAGGGTAGGATTTCTCGGACGTGCCTTGTTTTCCGAAAAGTTGACTGTGTGAAATTAGATACCCTGTAATCTCTCTCTCTCTCTCTCTCTCTCTCTCTCTCTCTCTTTCTGTGTGTGTGTGTGTGTGTGACTGTGTTAGCGTATGTTCTTCATAGTAGTCATTTGCGCTCGAGTTTTTTTTTTTTTTTTTTTTTTTGAGTAAGCGATTGTCAGCTTTTTTGTAGGAGCGTTTCCGTTTCATTTTGGGCATTATTTGTGCAAGATCGTGGATTCTTGAAAGATTCTCGTTTATTCAAATGCTGCTGATTCATAATATTCTTTTTCTCGTGAATAGTTTTCTTTTCGATGAACAAGCGGCCTGGAGATAAACAGGGGAGTGCTTTTGTCTCGTTGTGTTCCAGAGGAATTCTTTTTAGGAATGTGAAATGGCTCTTAATTTTATATCTTTAGGTGCTTGTGGGGATTTTTTTAATATTATAAGGTTATATACATGCATGCATACATACATACATTTTATATATAGCCTATATTATATATACATATGTATATATATATGTATAACATATATATATACACACTTAAATACATGTGTGCGTGTATGCAGGAAAGCTCTCTTCATAGTATTGTTCATCTCCCTTGCCTGTCATTAGAACACGACACTTACCATAAAATCTATGTAGGATATCTATCCCACTGCTTTACATGCGTGTGTCGTGACAATAGGTGACAATAGTGCGTCTATGAGAAAACAAAAGGTTTCAGAAACAGATGACCTTAACACCAATTGACCTATAAATTGGATGGCTCTTTCTCTCTCTCTCTCTCTCTCTCTCTCTCTCTCTCTCTCTCTCTCTCGGATCGCTTTTACGCCAAAGTTTACTCTGTGGTCACATTCCCTCTCATCTTCCGGTCTCGGGTTCCCCTCTCCGACCCGCATTACCTAAGGAGGTCGTTAAAGCCCACCCTGACATCCGCCCACAACGTAAAATCAGCCCTTATATGCTTCGGGGATACGCTCCAATCCCCTGAGATCAGCTGTAGACTCCCAGAGTAAAGGCAAGACAGTTCCTTTCTGGTTGCGTCTAGACGTACAGCTCAAGGACCGTTTGAGTGATGGCTCTTTCACCCCCTCCCCTCCCCTCTCCCTCCCCACCACCAGCACATGAAGACGTCTCCCATCGCCCTCTAACTCCCCATTCTTCCAGTGTAGGAGAGAGAATCTCTTATCCCCTACTTTTCCAGCATCCTAAGTACTTCCAGCACCTACTAGGGCAGGATGGACAAGCCTCTTATGCCCCCACCCCTACTTCCACTCCTGCCCCCTTGGCTAGTGCATGGCCTATCTCTCGTACCCCTCCATCTCCCCCTCCCCCCTCAGAATAGAAGGGGATCTCGCATCTCCTCACCCTTCCAGGATCCTAAGCACTTTCATCCCGACACTAGCAGAAAAGGCGTCTCTCATTACTCATTACTTCCCACCCCCATATACTTCAGTATATGGAGGCATATTCTTATCCTCCTTCCCACCCCCTCCACGTCCTCACTCACCCTGAGTACTTAGACACCAGACTGTTATCCCCCTTCCCCCATTCTCTTCACTTACTCTCCTCTCCTCTTTCCGGTGGAAAGGGACACCCCTCATTCCCACCATTCCATGTCACATCTCCACTTTCATCCATTTTTTTTTTATCTTCCATATCCCTCTTTCAATTCCACCTTTCTCCGTTCTTTTCTTTTTCTCGTTTATTTTTCTTACTAGCAACCTTTTCCATTCAGTTCTTACTTCCCAATTACTTCTTTTGATTTTAAATTTTATTTTTCTCCACATTCCTTAACTGTCTTCTCCCTTCTTTTTCTGGTTCCGCTTTACCCCCCTTTTCATTTCTGCCCCTTTTCTTTTTTCCTTCCGGTTTAATCCGGCTCATTCTTCTTTTTTTCCTGTTTCTGCATTATTATTCCCAGATTCCCATAATTGTTTATTATCTTAAGATTACCGTATCAGAAGTAAATGGAATTCTTATGGGTAACTTACCAAAGTGACTGTTGGTTTAATCATTATTCTCAAATTCCCATAATTGTATATTAACTTATGATTGCCCTTATCAGAATTAAATGGAATTCCTATGGGTAACTTACCAAAGTGACTGTTGGTTTAATCATTATTCTCAAATTCCCATAATTGTATATTAACTTAAGATTGCCCTTATCAGAATTAAATGGAATTCCTATGGGTAACTTACCAAAGTGACTGTTGGTTTAATCCATGTAAAAACCAATCGAAGTACAGATCATTCAGATGAAAATTTGCAACGTGAATGGAACTTCGGAACTTGCCGTTTATCATCGGTAGGAGCGATGAGATGGAAAATGGAGGTCCGACACTCTCTCTGCTTGCAAATAACAGTTTATATATATATATGTGTGTGTGTGTGTGTGTGTGTGTGTGTGTGTGTGTGTATTTATATATATAAGGTAATTACACACAACTCTAGGACAAAACATCCAACTGTGAATTGATGGATAGGGTCAATTTAAAAAAAGTTTACGGAACAAGTGTGAGTAACTAGTGTAATTTCAAACGTGAAAATTGGCCCTTATATGTGTGTGCGCGCTTTTGTATGTATGTGTGAGTGTATATGTGTCATGAAATGTATGTATATACATACGAACATACATGCACATGAGTATCATTCTCTATGTCAGCACCTCAATTCTTTTCGCCCTTAATGGTTTAGAAAGTCAGAAACCTGATACAGATATGTGATGAAGAGAAGAGAGGAGAGAGAGAGAGAGAGAGAAGAGAGAGAGAGAGAGAGAGAGAGAGAATCTAGCGATTCACCCCTTCTAGAAGCTATGGCTGAAAGTGGCAGGTTAATTTAGACCTTTATGGAAAAATAATCTGGATGAAAGAGAGGGAGAGGCGAAGGGGAGAGAGGAAAACGAAGAGATGCCGAGAGTGGAAGGAGGGAGACGGACAAATATGCACGAGTGAGAGAAGGAAAGAGCCGTGATTGGTGGGCTGGACTCGCAGCAAGTCAGCCGGTAGAAACATACAGTATTTAATCAGAAGCGTTAATATTTTAAAATTATTATGTAAGTCTGACAAATAACAAATAATAAAGTAAAATGCAATCGAGTTTTCTGTACAGCCGCTACAGCGTATAATCAAGGCCACCGAAAATAAATCCATCCTTCGGTGGTCTCGGTATAATGCTGTATGAGCCGCGGCCCATGAAACTTTAACCACGTCCCGGTGGTGGCCTGTCCTATATCGTTGCCAGAAGCACGTTTAAGGCTAACTTTAACCTTAAATAAAATAAAAACTACTGAGGGGAGTGGGCTGCAATTTGGTATGTTTGATGATTGGAGGGTGGATGGTCAACATACCAATTTGCAGCCCTCTAGCCTCAGTAGTTTCTAAGATCTGAGGGCCGACAGAAGAAGTGCGGACAGAATAAAGTGCGGACATACAGACAAAGCCGGCACAATAGTTTTCTTTTATTACAGGAAACTAAAACACTGAACATTCAATCTAGAGACTATCAAAACATTTATTCTCAGGTACATATAAATCTAATAACAAGACAGAATGTTTTTGTATGTTGTTTGACCAAAACACGTGATTTTCAGAGAAACAGATTCGTGAAAACATACAGTAGTTATCTACGAGCAGACGAAAAAGAAATGTAGCATTTCCTTTCAAGAAGTCACGGAATATGAAAGTTTCCGATAAACAAGGCAAGGAAAGAAAATTCTGACTTATTTGTGAGGTCAGTAGAAAATAAGAGACGGACCCGATTTTTAGGCAGTGAATAGAATGTAGGATCTCTTGCTCGAGTTGCATCTATCTGGCAGCATGCAATTGCATCACACGTTTCTTGGGAAGACTGGCGTGAGAAAGACGGCGAATCAAGACCTCAGAAAGCGAATGAAAGGATATATACACACTCGTGAATTTAGCTGTCAGAGATTGGAATCTCTCTCTCTCTCTCTCTCTCTCTCTCTCTCTCTCTCTCTCTCTCGGTGAGAAGGGACGGAGTTGTGTATTTTTCTCACTGCTCCCAGCTGGAAGTTGCGCCGTATGTAAAACTAAAGGTTACTGGATAATCTAGAGCGAATGGAATAACGGTAACTGTTGGTAAATGTTTCTTGAGATGGGATGGTTATATATATATATATATATATATATATATATATATATATATATATATATATATATATATATATATATATATATATATATATATATATATATATATATATATATGAAGTTAGTCGAGAAACATGCCAATGCCATTTTTAAAATATAATGAATTAAATTAAAAATACTTGGCATGTTTCTCGACTGAAAGGCTCATATGATAATAAATATATATATATATAATTTATAATCATATGTATATACATATATATATATATTTGTATGTATGTGAGTGTGTAAAATGGACGCACATAAACTGCGCACAACACAGTCTCCAGCATCCATTGAAATAATCGCAATCGCTTAAAACCACAAACCGTTCAGCCCGCAGCATAACCGAGGGAAATAAATGCCTAAAGATGAGTTATGCCAGAATCTTATGATGATGATGATGATGATGATGATGTTCACTTTGTGAACACTGTCATGTTTTCATGGCGTATTCTCTCTCCTCCTCCTTTGTTCTTCCTTTAGCGCATCTTTATAATGTCCTGCGGGACTTGCAACACCTCTCCTCCTCCTCCTCCTCCTCCTCCTCCTCCTCCTCCTCCTCCTCCTCCTCCTCCTCCTCCTCCTATTCTCTTGGCTGCTTTCTTTTTCTCTCCATTCTGAGGAGACACGGGAGGTCAATTACTTAGATGAAGTTTTGTTTACATGGCGAGACATTCGCACTTTAAAATTGCGTCTCTAGGTTTTTCGCTTATGCAATTATTATCGCTTTCAGAAGCGTTATTGTTTTCGCGTTTTTTTTAATTGTCGGGGTTTTTGGCCCTTCATTTCCGTGGACTTCATATTTCCAGCTATAAATAATTGTCGTATTCTTATACTACTACTACTACTGCTGCTGATGCTATTATTGATTTTAATATTACTACTTTTCTGCCAATTGTAGCATTTAATTTTCTTTCATCTGCTGCTACGTCTACTCCAAACAAAATAGTCCCTTTTTTAATAAGGAAACGATGCAAAACAATCACATTCTCAATGAATATGAAATGTAGTTGCGTCCTAGACTGTAAATAAAATGATACTATATATATATATATATATATATATATATATATATATATATATATATAGATTTAATATACAAATACTTTAAATAAAGTACCATTACTGTGAATTGTATAGCTAATTTACAACGCAACAGTATTCAATACTGTCCACAACGCTGGGGCGTGCCTATACTTTAAACTCCGAGTAAAGTGGCAATACAATTACACCCGGAGCAAGTGAACAGCGGGACCTGCCCTTTAAGAAAGAGTGAGGGCACACAAGCTCCCATGGAAGTTACAACAATAATGTTATTGTTTCCTTGTGCTGTTTTGCCTTCTCGGTAATGGTACCCCTCGGCTCTTCAGTCATAAGCTGGTGGCGTATCTGGGTAAGAAAATGGGATTTGCATTCTTGAAGTGATATTATGAAGTTTGTATGTATGTATAAATATATATATATATATATATATATATATATATATATATATATATATATATATATATATATATATATATTTATATATATACATACATACATACATACATAGTATATGTGTAAGGATGTATATGAATGTGTCTGTACGGATGGGGATGGAAACCTCACCCCTAAAGGCTATCACTTTCTACAGTTATTCATTTTAAGGGTAACATATATATATATATATATATATATATATATATATATATATATATATATTTGTGTGTATGTGTGTGCTGTGTGTATGTATGTATGTATGTATATAACATGACATATATATGTGTGTATATTCATCTTTTTAAATATTAATTAACCAGTTTCTCAGAGTCCCGTGTGTTTCCAGAAAAAAGTAAGCTGCCGTTATGGGATAATTCATACTTTACTGTTGAATCGAGGATGAATCATTGTACAGGAAATTTCCCAACAATGAAGATATCGCGAATATAAAATAGAAAACCCCCATTACACATACTGGGCCATTCACACACACACACACACACACACACACACACACTTGCTTCCTGTTGCCCTCCATTTTGTCCATATGACTAAATGCTCCCAGAATACTCTGACACATCTTTCCACTTCCTGTCTCATCCTGTTATCAACAATACACTTACTCCCAAGTGACTGTGAAAGGCAGCTACGTCCATTCTTTCATCGCCCAAATTGACATTCATTGCCCGATCTTCCCTATTGCTCATTTGCTCTCGGAAGGTTACTCTTTATCACGTTTACTTCTGATGCCTCGACCTGTTTCTGTATTTCCTGCCAGTTTTTTTTTTTTTTTTTTTTTTTTTTTTTTTTGCATTATCCCAAGGCCGCGCTGTAGTGCCGTCTGCATATATCAGCCATTCCACAGTTCATATACGACCTTTTTTGTGTCCCAAAACTTTGCATCGGCGTCTGATGTCCTTCTTCTTACTTCCGATGTCACTGCATTCACGAAGATGTTAAACAGCCTGGGAGATATAACGCACCTTTCATTAAGCTGATCCGCTGGTGTAGTGGTTAGGGCGATGAAAAATCACAGACTCTGTATCATGATCAGTTACTACTGGTGTGGGGTCTGCGGTTGGGTTGAAACCAACATTCTTTGGAAGCTTGAATTTCAAGTCGACGGCCCTTTGGTGTGTTTTGTTCCATGTGAATAATAATAATAATAATAATAATAATAACACACATAATAATAATAATAATAATAATATATTCAAACATACTTTTACACACCAAACCAGTCACTTTCCCTTCTACATATTTTCATTTACTTTTATGTAAAAACTATTAATCTTTTAAAAAGTTATCCTGTTGACTGTACAGACTCTGTCTGTTCTATTCCAGACTTTTCTCCCTTGTGCAGTCAAACTTCTCATTTAATATTTCACTTGATTCACAAAACTTTTCCTTTGTAAACACACCATTCTACACTACAGCCTCTTCGGTGACTTTTACCTTGACCTTAAGGTGAAAGTTATCGAAGAGGCCGTAAGAATTATATGGGCGTAGCGTATAAAATCAAAATGACTTCTCGCACTTATACTTATTCACACATCCTGCATTACGCCGCATAACTCTACAGCCTCTTCGGTGACTTTTCCCTTGGCCTGAAGGTAAAAGTTATCGAAGAGGCCGTAAGAATAATACGGGCTTAACGTATAAAATCAAATGGATTTCTCTCACACTCATCTGGAACCTTTCCCTTCTCCGGAAATCCCTTACACATAATTGTTAGCTTTTCAGCCATGCTTTCACTACGGTGCTGCATCATCTCACTTGTGGTCAACCCTCGGTGTTCCCATTCTTCAGCCTCTAAATTGCCTTCCGTACATCTTCACCAGCCACTTCAACAAGCATGCTCAAAGTGACAATAAAACAAGTAAAGAATGCGCCGAAGTTTCTTCGGCGCAATCGAGTTTTCTGTACAGCCGCTACGGCGTATAATCAAGGTCACCGAAAATAGATCTATCTTTTGGTGGTCTCTGTATGAGCCGCAGCCCATGAAATTTTAACCACGGGCCGTTGGTGGCCTATCCTATATCGGTGCCAGAAGCACGATTATGGCTAACTTTAACTTTAATTAAAATCAAAACTACCGAGGCTAGAGGGCTGCAATTTGGTATGCTTGATGATTGGAGGGTTGATGGTCAGCATACCGATTTGCAGCCCTCTAGCCTCAGTAGTTTTTAAGATCTGAGGGCGGACAGAAAAAGTGCTGACGGACAGACAGATAGCCATCTCAATAGTTTTCTTTTACAGAAAACTAAAAAACCACTCTGGCGTCACTCAGCCCTGCCCTCATATATCCTCCACACTCAACAAATCTCCAAAAGGGCCTCCCTTCAACAGAGGACTGCATTCCCTTTTGACAGCATCTCTTCATTTCTAAGCTTTTATTTTAGATTCATTTGTTCATTAACCTTTCTGTAAATGCATATATATATATATATATATATATATATATATATATATATATATATATATATATATATATATATATATATATGCCTCTCTTCCTGTAGAAGTCACTTACTTATTTTCCCCCTTAGTACTTCCTCAGTTTCATGTTTTTATTCCATTATTAGCCTTTTTTCATCTCGCCTTCTTCTTGACTGCTTATTCATCCTCTTATATACCTACCATGATCTCTTCCGCCGTGCAAATGCTCCTATATTAATTTTATCTTTTGTATCAGAACTTCACATACCCTCATCCCACAGCCTAGTGGTATGATTCCCTTTCTCTGCCCTCCCATACCCACGAAAACTCCCTGCTGGCTTCGGGTGCTCTTAAATTTTATCCTTTTGCGCTGTTATCACTTCCTTCTTATGGAACACACTTGTCTTAATCATATTCACAGCCATTCACGTCAAAACTAGCTAACTCTGCAACGTGGACTTCTCTTATCTTTCTCTTATCTTTAAGTTTTGCTCCAGTGATATAATGATCAGATATGACTGTTCTTACTATTCTCACCTTTGCATTGACCAACTGTATGTGTGTGTATATATATAAATGTATATATATATATATATATATATATATATATATATATATATATATATATATATATATATATATATATATATAAATATATATATATATATATATATATATATATATATATATATATATATATATGTATATGTGTGTGTGTATATATATATTATATATATATATAATGTGTATATATATATATATGTATACACAGAGTATATATATATATATATATATATATATATATATATATATATATGTGTGTGTGTTTGTGTGTGTTGCATCAAATCATTGAAGAACATACAATATTTATAACTGCACATTCAGCTGGGAGGGGAGTGAAAGGAAATGACTCCAATCAGTAATAGCTTTCGAGTATTTCTGTACCTGATCCAAGTTCAGGTACAAGTGCTGAGGAAATCAGTACAGCGTCTGAAGGCGCCGTGGCAAAAACAAACACGTTGTGTTTATCTTGCCACGAAGTCTTCTCGGGACTCTGCACTGATTTCTTGAGCACTTATACCTGAACCCTTGATGAGGTGTAGAAACACTCGAAGGCGCTCGGTTCGAGTCATTCATATTTACCCTCTTCCCGGTGAATGCAGATTATATATATATATATATATATATATATATATATATATATATATATATATATATATATATATATATATATATGTGTGTGTGTGTGTGTATGTATGTATGTATATGTTCTGTATGTGTATATATATATATATATATATATATATATATATATATATATATATATATATATATATATATATATATATATGTACATATTTGCATTTGTTTCACTAAGTAACTTTTAATGAATTGCGCATTTATTTACGGTATAAGCCCTCCTCTCGTTAAGTGTGTGAACTGTTATTTGTAAGGCTTAATTGTTCAGGTACATTTCCGGATTACATTTTTGTTTTCCCGATCATCGAGAGGTCGAAGTACGTTAATTTATGCTGCCGAATAAATAATCGGAACATTATTATCTTAAAATATTATACTCTCTCTCTCTCTCTCTCTCTCTCTCTCTGCAAAAGAAGCAAACGCAAGAAGGACGTCTTCAGAAAGCAATTTTAACGAATGTTCATAATTTCAGCAGTATGGTATCACCTCATATCGTCGCATAAAACCGGCATTAAAAACTTCGGTCGGCGCTAAAGCCTCTAAACACCACAATGTGATGAAACTCTTATAGATTTCCAGATAATGCTTCCCTCCATTGTCTTCATTTTCCTCCAAAAGATTAGTCTTGTTTTTCCTTTTGTCTTTTTTTTTTCTTTTCCTCTCTCTCTCTCCCCCCCTTAATATCGCTGTCTTTCATCTTCTCCCCGTCTTATCTGCCCGATATCAAAGGGATCCCTTTGGTGCTTCTTTCGTCCAGGTTTCACTGCGGAGCCTATTCATGAACGGTACCGGTACCGGTACGGAGCATGATCGATGGGTGCATCCGAGGAAGCATGCACGCGCACACTCATACGCACAAATGTTCTGCGCCCAAGGACGATGCTTCTCATTCCGGTTTCGAAGACATTGGAGCCACCAAATATGATCATGTCAAGGTGAACACTTACACGCTTATTTTTCTGTTTTCCCCACGCGAAAGATTGCCTAAAGACTTCGCGGGTTTCTAAAGGGCTTTGTAAGCGCTGATTGCAGGATTTGCTTTGTGAAAAGCACCTTCAAGATCTTAAGTATCTTGAAACTTTGAGTTTGTTTTATATTAGATAAAATGGATTTTGCTAAATCTGTGCAAATCAGTGTGTAAATACTCAAATATTTTTTTATTCAGTTTGTTGATAAATTCCAAGCCGTTTTCCTTTTATGGATTTTTCTTTGTGTGTGTGTGCGCGAAG
>NC_089756.1:27118017-27138017 GCF_040412425.1 Macrobrachium rosenbergii | reverse complement strand
TCCCATATTTGTATTTCATTGTCTTAAAGCTGTTCAAATGTCATAGGTTTTACTGAACTTCGGTTGCAATTATTTGTGGCTTTATTTATTTTAATATTTTATTGCTTCTGAGTACCGCTTAATATTTATCAAGCGCGGATTCTTTTCTCCCTTGAAAGTGTGGCTTATGGCCTCTTTAGAGTTCGAGCCCAAAGCTTTTTCTCTTTATGTGTCTTATCTTGTTTTGATCGGGCCTGGGCTAGATTAGGGCACTAGGCTGTCAGCCCCATAAGCCTGATTATCAAAAAATAGTTCTTCTTGTAACCATTTTCGGAAAAATTTGTTGGTTGTCGGTCCTCATTGACACCCACTGCCACCTTTGTTGGTTGTCGGTCCTCGTTGACACCCACTGCCACCTTTGTTGGTTGTCGGTCCTCGTTGACACCCACTGCCACCTTTGTTGGTTGTCGGTCCTCGTTGACACCCACTGCCACCTCACTCGGGTGGCTAAGATTCGTTACAGGTTTCAGTACGGTATGGGACTTGAGCATGCGCGCTGCCAGCCTCCTTTATCCGCCTTAGAAACTAACATGAGTGTGTGAATGCCTAACTGAATTTTTCCTGCAAGCTAATCTCCGCGAGGAGTTATTACTGAATCGGCTGAAATGAGTCAATTAGCGTTTAAATCTCAGGCATTTCACGCGGCGGTAGTCCCTAATTCTCGAAATGTAGCTGACCGAGCGTTATCTATCTGGGGGATCTATCGGCGTTAATAGATTGGTGTGCTTTAATGCATCGACTCGGCTCAAGCTGAACATGGGATTTCCCCTCCGTTTCGGTCCAAGGAAGCGCTTTCTCTCTCTCTCTCTCTCTCTCTCTCTCTCTCTCTCTCTCTCTCTCTCTCTCTCTCTCTCTCTCTCTCTCATGGACCGAAATACTTTCATGCTTCCTTGTATTGTGCTTATTTGTGTGCTTTGTATGGGTGTGTGTGTGTGTGAGAGAGAGAGAGAGAGAGAGAGAGAGAGAGAGAGAGAGAGGAGAAGAATAAGAAGAAGAAGACGAAGAAGAAGAAAGGGGAATAAGCGAAAAATTTTTTAAAAGTTGAATCAATATGGGGTTTATATAGTTCAAATGCACAAGTGATATAAACACACACACACACACACACGCGTATAATATGCAAGTGTGTGTTTGTTTGTGTATTTGATTGTGTGCTTGTGTCAAACCTTAGCATATATTTATAAATCTTGTACAACACAACTATGCTAAGATCATTATTTCTTCTGCAGGTGAGGATCCATTTCACGGTGTTAACAAGAAGAATGAAGGCTTCCCCTCAAAATACTCAAGGTACGAAATTGTTGGAAGGACTCGGAGCTGTACAAGAGAAGGCGCAACACCTTTGCTGCCCGTTCTCTCTTTTTTTTTTTTCAAGGTTGTCTTACTTCGAGAGATTGCGCGTTTGTGAAGGGATTAAATTTGCGTGGATTTACATTCTTCCGTTTCTGTGACTGTTTGTGAGTCGATTTACTTTTTTTTTTATTTTTATTAACTTTAGGTAGTTTATAGTAAACATCTCGGTTTTCAAGCATTTCCGTAATGAAGTCATAATGTTCAGCTTGGAAAAATTGTTCCCGTACATAAAGTAAAAGTTATATATATATATATATATATATATATATATATATATATATATATATATATATATATATATATATATATATATATATATATATATATATATATATATATATAGATATAGGTATATATATGTATATGTATACATATATATATATGTATATATATGTATGTCTATATATATATGTATATATATATATATATATATATATATATATATATATATATATATATGTGTGTGTGTGTGTGTGTATATCAAGAGATAAACGGGAAGAAAGGAAAACGTAAGATTTGCTACCAAAGAGAATACAGGAAAGGAAACTGTAGTGAAAAATCTAAAATACAGGAAAGCGTCTTTGTTATTACTAATGGTAGACTCCATTGTTTTTGTTCAGTTGATGTAAGTCTTCTCTTTTTTTTTTTAACTGAAATGAATTTTTACAGTGATCATAAAGTTATAACGAATTCAACACAAATTATCGGCATTTCTGCCCCCATACTACCAAGCTTTGGAGCCTTCATGAGACCGTTTTTCCTGCTTTTTATAAACCTTTATTTTCAGAGGCTCGTCTGTTGAGCCTTCTGTGATAAACTCCATTCGTCTTCTGACCTCTCCTCTCTCTTTGTTTTCTTCGGGCCAGGGCAGGCAAGAGTTTTAAATTGCTCATCTTATGGTTCTTGAGCCCCGTAGGGGGGTGTAGTGCCGTCAGTGCACCACATGCGGCGCACTGTAGGCATAACTTAAGGGTCTTTGCAGCGTGCCTTCGTCCCTTGGCTGCAACCCCTTTCGTTTCTTTTACTGTAACGCCTTTCATGTTCTCGTTCTTCCACCTTAATTTCCACTCTCTCGTAACAGTTGATTCATAGCGCAACTGCTTTGAGGTTTTCCTCTTGTTACGCGTTTCAAACCTTTGACTGTCAATTTCCGTTTCGGCGCTGAATGACCTCATAGGCCCCAGTGCTTGGCCTTTGGCCTAAATTCTGTATTCAATTCAGTTTTGATTCTCTGGCTCAACAAAAATAATGAAAATTCAAAAAAATTAATAATATTTGCGAACACTCACAGCCGGCTTCGACACGTCGCTTTGTTTTCTTACGACTGTTGGAAGATAGTTTTAGTTTTCTATAAAAGAAAACTTGTGCCGGCTTTGCATGTCCATCCGCACTTTTTTCTGTCCTCCCTTGGATCTTAAAACCTACAGAGGCTAGAGGGCTGCAAATTGATATGTTGATCATCCACCCTTCAGCCATCAAACACACCAAATTTCAGCCCTCTAGCCTCAGTAATTTTTATTTTATTTAAGGTTAAAGTTAGCCATAACCGTTCTTCTGCCATCGATATAGGAAAGGGCCAACACCGGGCCGTGCTTAAAGTTTCATGGGCCGCGATTCATACAGCATTATACCGAGACCATGAGAAAGATAGATCTATTTTCGGTGGCCTTGATTATTCGCTGTAGCGGCTGGACAGAAAACTTTTTTACTTGTTTATGTTTATGACAGTATGTAGATTTGGTACAACGTAGACACCTTGGTAATCAATTATATGATTGTTATTTGGGATGAGACAACAGAAATATGGTGCCTGTGTTGTTCACTGTAGCGAATTTATTTATCTCATTGATTTGGGCTTAATTGATCTTTTTCAAATCAGTGCGCACACCCTTTTTATATATATATATATATATATATATATATATATATATATATATATATATATATATATATATATATATATATATATATATATATATATATATTAGAACCAACGCACAATCACTTAGGGAACAGAAATATTTCTGACACATCAGGATCAATTGAAAGACCTTGTCTGATCCTGATGCGAATGAGAAATTTATATTATAGATATACATATAATACATATACATGTATATATATATACATACATACATACATACATATATACATATATATGTATATATATATTTCTTGTGTTAGTGTTTTTGCGCGTGCGGTTAATATGTCAGTTTTGCACATGGAAATTTTATTCTTTCAGGTATTAAGCCACAAATAACCCATTAATATTGAAATCATTTAAATAGGTCCTCATTTCCTAGCTAAGAATCGAATCTATGCGTTGTTTGGGTTAGAAGTTGGAAGGCAGTAACACTTCGGCATTATTTCTAGACCAGAGAGGCCCAGAGTCAAATCCTGATTAAGGTAAGAGGACTTGTCAGATGCAATATTCTTTAGGTGAAAGGTATTCTAAGACTAAGTGGATCTGATTATGAAGGAGCTATTTGTCTATATATATATATATATATATATATATATATATATATATATATATATATCTATATATATATATATATATATATATATATATATATATATATATATATATATATATATATATATATATATATATATATATATATATATATATATATATATATATATTATATATATATATATATATTATATATATATATATACGTGTATATATAAGTATATATAGTGTATATTTTTTTGTGCTATCCTTCAGCTTTACGAAAACATTTTTAAAAGTACTGGACCCTCACATACCCTTTATTCGTGTTTTTGTATGGTTATAATTATACCTAAACATTCAAATTTTTTCCTTTTGAGTTTTTATATAATAAATTATTTACAAAAGATTATAACCAATCTCGAACTACGTACATTTACATTTAGAATACATTTAGATGGCAGTCTTAGAAAAACAATCGATTGTCGGTTTTACATTTTTGTAGCTACATTTAAAGAAGACAAAAATTAAATGAAAGTGGAATACGTAAACAGACATTGGTCCGTCCATCTGATGAAAATGTTTTCTGCTATAATCCCCCAACCTCACCCTCCCTTAGCCCCCGCCCCACAAAAAAAAACTCACATCATATATATATATGAAAAAAAGTAATTTATATATGATCAGAACCGCGAAATAAATTTCTATTGAAAGCGCGGGTAACCTCTTCGTAATAAAATCAGCCCAGCCAGAAATACCTATTGTGCGTTTTTGTTTTTTTTCTTTTACCAAAACCAGCTTGATTATTATGATTAAGCTGTTACGTTTTATGCAGAAAATAACCTTTTGATTAGAATTTCAGATAAACAGGGTGGTGCCGCAGTGATATGGAAAACTCGCATATTGTAATTCTCTCCCTTTCTACTACCCTATGTTCTGCGTTCGTGTATTCATCTCTATCTCTCTCTCTCTCTCTCTCCTCCAGCTCTCTCTCATTTTTCTCTCTCTCTCTCTCCTTTTTTCATATTTCACATCATTAACATCTACCCATTCTTTTTTTCTCTTCTCAAATTCTTTCAAAAGATTATCTCTCTCTCTCTCTCTGTCTCTCTCTCTCTTCTCTCTCTCTCTCTCTCTCTCAAAATATTTCACTGGAATCATAAAACACCTATGTTTTCCTATTTCTTTTCAAAAATCATCATTTAAATTTCTATTCTCGGGTCTCTCTAATAAAATCTCTCTCTCTCTCTCTCTACTTTTTCATATTTCACATCATTAACATAACCTACCCATTCCTTCTTCTCATCTCTCTCTCTCTCTCTCTCTCTCTCTCTCTCTCTCTCTCTCTCTCATTTCTCTCATTAACCCATTCCTTTCCCACCCTATCCATTTCTTCATTCTTATCCATTTCTCTCTCTCTCTCTCTCTCTCTCTCTCTCTCTCTCTCTCTCTACTTTTTCATATTTCACATCATTAACATCTACCCATTCCTTTTCGTCTCTCTCTCTCTCTCTCTCTCTCTCTCTCTCTCTCTCTCTCTCATATTTCACTTCATTAACACCCTATCCATTTCTTTTCGTATCCTCTCTCTCTCTCTCTCTCTCTCTCT
Source organism: Macrobrachium rosenbergii (assembly GCF_040412425.1). Lineage (NCBI taxonomy): Eukaryota > Metazoa > Arthropoda > Malacostraca > Decapoda > Palaemonidae > Macrobrachium > Macrobrachium rosenbergii. The sequence continues at coordinate 27,132,561 of NC_089756.1, read as the reverse complement.
ACTTTTTTCATATTTCACATCATTAACATCTACCCATTCCTTTTCGTATCCTCTCTCTCTCTCTCTCTCTCTCTCTCTCTCTCTCTCTCTCTCTCTCTCTCTCTACTTTTTTCATATTTCACATCATTAACATCTACCCATTCCTTTTCATATCCCTTTCTCTCTTTTTCATATTTCACTCATTAACATCTACCCATTCCTTTTCTCTCTCTCTCTCTCTCTCTCTCTCTCTCTCTCTCTCTCTCCCCGTTGGTGTCTAGTTAGGTTATAGGCACAGAAATTTTATGTATCATAAACCTTCCTCCAATCTTCATGCTCGTCCATTTGACGAATATCTCGAGTACGCTTTTGCCTTGTCTGTCGTGCATATAAAACCTGGTACTTGGGGCGTTGGCGTGCAAGTTAGGTAGCAGTAAAGATAAAGGAATATGCACGTGCATGTACTGTATTTATATAATATATATAAACATACGCTTGTGTGTGTGAGTGTGTATGTGTGTGTGTGTGTGTAGTTCACTGCAAAATCTGCTGTTCACAACCTTGAATTTTGCAAAGCTCATGGCCAAAAATTCAAAATGTATTCGATAGTTTCCGATTCATCAAGAAAGGAAGCCGCGTTTTGAACTGAATTTCCACTCCACGCCAAAGAATAAAACAAGAGAATGTAATAAAAATGAGAGAAGATCACTAAATAAATAAAATATGGTGTAATAAAAATAATGAAAGAAGATCACTAAATAAATAAAATGTGGTGCGTAATAAAAATAGTGAGAGAAGATCGCTACATAAATAAAATATGGTGTGTAATAAAATTAGTGAGAGAAGATCGCTACATAAATAAAATATGGTGCGTAATAAAAATAGTGAGAGAAGATCGCTACATAAATAAAATATGGTGCGTAATAAAAATAGTGAGAGAAGATCGCTACATAAATAAAATATGGTGTATAATAAAATTAGTGAGAGAAGATCGCTACATAAATAAAATATGGTGTGTAATAAAAATAGTGAGAGAAGATCGCTACATAAATAAAATATGGTGTATAATAAAATTAGTGAGAGAAGATCGCTACATAAATAAAATATGGTGCGTAATAAAAACAGTGGGAGAAGATCGCTACATAAATAAAATATGGTGTGTAATAAAAATATTGTGAGAACATCACTAAATAAATAAAATACGGTAAGTAATAAAAATAGTGAGAGAAGATCGCTACATAAATGAAATATGGTGCGTAATAAAAACAGTGAGAGAAGATCGCTAAATAAATAAAATATGGTGCGTAATAAAAATAGTGAGAGAAGATCGCTACATAAATAAAATATGGCGTTGCGTCACGATAAAAAAAAAAAAAACACGGCTAGGACAAAGGCGTCTACCAGTTGCTTTTTTAAAAACAAAACAGCTTCCTTTTCTCTTTGATAATAATAAATACCGCCCAAGCGCTGCATGAGGTCGGGACTCCACCATTCCTGTGATTAAAATTCCTGTTCTGTCTCCCCCCCTCCCGGCTCCTCCACCCTCCGTCTGCCACTCACTCACCCCCCTCCCCCCACTTTCCCCTTCCCCTTAACCGTCGCCATTATGAAAATGCCGAAATGTTATGTCTGTAGGGACATCCATTTATTTTAATATGCATTGGAAAAGGCCTTACGTTACTTTTGCATAGAAGTTTTTGTTTTATTATTATTATTATTATTATTATTATTATTATTATTATTATTATTATTCATGTCGTTTTGTTACAGGTATTGTTGGTATTCAGATTTGCTGAACAGAAGGTATTATTATTATTATTATTATTATTATTATTATTATTATTATTATTATTATTATTATTATTCCTGTCGTTATGTTACCAGTTGTTGGTATTCAGATTTGCTGAACAGAAGGTATTATTATTATTATTATTATTATTATTATTATTATTATTATTATTATTATTATTATTATTATTCAAAACATGTACGCATTCACGAAGGTATAATTAATTATTATTATTATTATTATTATTATTATTATTATTATTATTATTATTCAAAACGTGTACTCATTCGCAGCGAATAAGTCGGAAACGCTGTTAACGTGCCGGCCCTTAATCACATTTGCCTTTTCATCATTAATGGACCGGGTCCAGCTTTCACATTACACCCGAGTATAGACGAAGTGACATCTTATAACGTTATATTTTGCACCATAGCGAATTCATTTCCGTAGCAGCAAATGGCCTGTCTCTTCTTAAGGAGCCCCGTCATTTCCGGATATTCTGGAATAGTGTCCGACGTTTCTTTTTAGATATAAGTCGCGTGTGTTGTCACGTCAGTATCGCCCTTTAATTTTGCACGAATAAAACGAGCCTCTGAGACCAACTGAGGAGCAGAATGCTGAAAGATGCCAGAAGTCGTGCTCTTGTGACGCCGCCGTAAGTGAATCATGCCCGTAGAAGGAAGCCCTTGGCAGTGATGAAGGAGACGCGTCCTGTGTTGTGCGAAAGGGAATATATCTCTCTCTCTCTCCCTCTCAAGTCTGGCTTCTCTCGTAAGAAAAGAAGAAGAAGAAGAAGAGAGAAACTGATCAAGTTTGAAGAAGAAGATGATGATGAAGATAAAGAAGAAGAAGAAGAAGAAGAAGAAGAAGAAGAAGAAGAAGAAGAAAGAACCTGAACAAGTTCGAGGAAGGGAAGAAGAAGAAGAAGAAGAAGAAGAAGAAGAAGAAGAAGAAGAAGAAGAAGAAGAAGAAGAAGAAGAAAGAAACTGAACAAGTTTTTTGAGGAAGGGAAAACATGTGCAAGTTAGAGTTTATTGGAGAAGTGCAACAAACTTCAAACGCCACTCACTCACGCGGTATTGGTTTCTCGGGTCTCGTTGTGACCTGTAACCTTTCTCACCAGACTCCTAAGGCCTGTTTCAAGATGAGGTTGGTAACTCCATGTACACATATACGTAATAAGTATCAGGTACGTACAGGCATAGTATACATATACATATACATACATTATATATATATATATATATATATATATATATATATATATATATATATACACATATACACACACACACATTTGTGTGTATGTATGTATATATGGAGAAGCTTGAAGTTGACAATAACTGAATTTGCACAAAACCAGCGAAGATAAGAAATTAGGCTAATAGCCGTGTATATTGTAAATAGTTCTGTATCTCTTCTCTTTCCATTTGCATTTGTTCCCGTCCTTATATGCCCGGAGAAATCTCCTGGCCCTCGTGCACACTGGTAATATAACAAACGGTTCACAACTGAGGAGTCCTGCTTTCGATCGCAGGTTGAAACAGGTAAAAAATGCGCCGAAGTTTCTTCGGCGCAGTCGAGTTTTCTGTATATCGTATAATCAAGGCCACCGAAAATAGATCTATCTTACGGTGGTCTCGGTATAAGGCTGTATGAGCCGCTGCCCATGAAACTTTAACTACGGGCCGGTGGTGGCCTATCGTACATCGTTGCCAGAAGCACGATTATGGCTAACTTTAACTTTAAATAAACTAAAAACTACAGAGGCTAGAGGTCTGCAATTTGGTATGTTTGATGATTGGAGAGTGGATGATCAACATACCAATTTGCAGCCCTCTATCCTCAGTAGTTTTTAAGATCTGAGGGCGGACAGAAAAAAGTGCGGACAGACAAAGCCGGCAAAATTGTTTTATTTTCAGAAAACTAAAATGGGACAGAATGGAGTAGGAAAAAGAAAGAAAGTGGAATCGAGAATATAATGTGTATTTCTCGTGTTTTTTTTATTATTTTCTCTTATTTTCATTGTACTATTCTTAAATGCCACATGAACTCTAAATTTGTAGTGAAATTGGGAACATCTTTAATTCGTTAATTCTGCTGTATTTGATGAAATAAGTATTTGGTATTATTTGAATTCCATGTGCTGTAGTCAGTGTGGAGAGAGAGAGAGAGAGAGAGAGAGAGAGAGAGAGACTAGTGCTCTGTCAAGATGCATGACATTATATATAACATAAACCGGTGGACCTTGCTGAGGTAATTGTCACAATACCATGTAATGAAGCCATACAATAGATTTTCTCCTCACCCTTGACTGCGACCTACTGAAGTCTTCTGGCCACCAGGTACATGATTCACTTCCAGGGTCAATACTGTCGACATGTGTTTACCATATATGTTCTTTACCAAACCCGGAACTCTCAGCAGAGAAGCGAGTGTATTTTTGATTCCTCCACCACCAGAGAGAGAGAGAGAGAGAGAGAGAGAGAGAGAGAGAGAGAGAGAGAGAGAGAGAGAGAGAGAGAGCCTTTACCCCCTGCTTGCAGTGCCTTTTAAGCACCTAATAGGCGCTAACTCTCACGATACCTCCGTCCAAGCATAAATAACAGCAGGAATGATCACTCTCTCAAGTGTTTGCTTTAGGAGGGCGATAAAGTGTTTGCCAGAGGAATCCTGTCACTCACTCTTAGAGGGGTTTTGGCATTTCCCCTCGTAGGGGGCGTGGGAGGGGTGGGGCTAAGTGATTGGGAAAAATTACGGGACGGAAGAATGAGAACGGAGGGAAGAAAAATACCCAGGGAGGGCAAGGGGAGATGGATGGGGGAGGAGAGGTGGGGAGTAGGGTATGAGAAAGATAGAGGGGTGGGGGAGGGTAGGAGGACTAGAAAGGTGCAATTGCAGTAGGAGACGGAGGGGTATGTGGAGAAATGGAGTTGGAAATGGAGGGGCAGCAGGGGAATTGAAAAAAAAATTGTGTGCCATTTTCTTGCTCTTTGATTAAAGTGAACTGGAGGACCTCACCCTCTTCAAAAGGAAAGCATCTGTTTCCTGTCATCATCAATTTGCGTCTTACGTCTCTGCCCTTGGGTAGTGCCTTACATTGCCCGTCTACCCTTTGGGTATTTAAAGGAGCGTTGTTCTGAGAATTCTGACTAGTCTCGTGTTCATTATTTGTACTTTCACATTCCCCACGAATGCATTCTTAGTTAGGGAGTCCTAATTTATATCATTAGTGTTTACTTAGTACCCCTAGGAAAGAAATCTTTATGAATGAAGGCATTCGCCCCCAAGTCTATCTTACGTAGCCCAGGCCCAAAGACAATGATAACGCAAGGCGAAAGCGGAAAAAGTCTAAGAGTATGTGGCTTGCGGTCCACTAAGGGTACTTCGAGACTCGTGGTTATGGATAGAGTAATGACTCTTCTTCATTGAATACTACCCAGCAGTTGTCTGACTTGGATTATCTTCCTGTTTAAGTATTCTTCCTCGCTTCCAAAAGACATTTTTATCACTTCTTTGTGACTTAACAATGCGCTCGTTTGCCTTCCCCGATCTCCAGGATGTGCTAGATAAGAAGACCAGGTTGAAATCGTTATATCGATTAAATAAAATACCCGGTTAACTATTTTTTACTGGACGTAGAATAGTGATATTCCTAAATTTGCTCTCAGAACCGCTTGGACGAATTCCCACCTAAAGATGTGGTGAGTTGTTATTAATTGTAAATATTGGTATTGTATCCAATATGTTCTGATATTTCTAGGCAAAAAGCGTTATTCCTTATCCAGACTAAAAACTGCCAAATATGGAAAGAAATCGAGTTGGCTCTAGAAAAGTAAAAAGCGGCTCACTTCCCGGCAGGAAAGTGAAATCTACAAATATAGCCACATGAGAACCCAATAAGCTAAATCGCAGAAATCTTTAAATCATCGCAGAACTGCCTATTCTCGTGATTTATTTTCGTGTTGTCTGTTCGTCTTTGATTCTGGCACCTGTACCTTTTATTTTTCGGTCTGAAAGAGAGTGAAGGCGTTCTCTGTTAGCTAATACATGATCTTCTCGTATTTTGTAGTTGATAGTCGGTCTCTCGTTCCATTTTTGCGTGATTGAACTTAACTGCATATATATATATATATATATATATATATATATATATATATATATATATGTGTGTGTGTGTGTGTGTGTGTGTGTGTGTGCGTATATCTATGTGTCTGTGTACGTAGTATTATGTCATTTGTATACATGGTCTTTCGATTAAGCAACATTTAACCCACTTATGTCGAACTCACTTTGCCTTGATAACTGATTGGACGTCACTGTCAAACTTGGATCAACCCGAAAAGGCTTAGGCTTAGGTCTCCGTGTCGTATAAGGTATTCCGAAGATAAGTGAATTCGATATTAAAGGGTCGTGGCTTAAAACTTGGTTATATATATGTGTGTGTGTGTGTGTGTGTGTGTGTGTATACACATATACGTATGAATGTGTGTAGCCATCTTCTTAACAGTACCGCAAGTACCAGAGGATCTCCGCAGGTGGTACCGTAAGGTTCGGTCACATGTGGCACTGTGCCCTTTTTGTCAGCTGGTTTCGATATGTCAACGTGGTCTTCCTCGCCCATTAAGAGGCGGGACGTTTTATATCGCTTAATGCTCCTTCACTACTTTTTCTTCCTTTTTTTCTTTACGTCACCGAGGAGTATTCTTGTAACAGTTACCTCACTGATATATTGCGTAAATGTTTCTCTTTTTTTTTTTTTTTTTGGTTCACGTGGGTTGGAAATCACGTTTTATAAGCCTTCTCTTTTTTTATTTTTTTTTTTTTTATTTTTAGCTTCTTCATGAATTGTACAGCTCGTTTTTCTCTCATTTCTGACCCATTTCCATTTTTTCTGAATCTCTGTGTTTCTTTTTCATTTTTTTTTTTTCAAGAGGCGTTCGTTAGTTTACTCGTTGTGATCCTTCAATTCCTCCATCAATTTTTCTTCTGTGTTCTTTTTGACTCTTTTCCTTTGATTATGAAGTTTTGTTGTCAGTTTTTAATAAAAGAGGAATGTCACGCAGCAGACAATTTAGCTGTTTTTAGTAAATTTTATGTTTTTTTTTTTTTTTTTACTGTATTTCCTTTTCCATCTTCCTTGCTGTTGCTCTCTTCTCCTCTCTTTTTTTTGTTAGTTTTTAATAAAAGAAGAATGTCACGCAGCAGACAATTTAGCTGTTTTTAGTAAATTTTATGTTTTTTTTTTTTTTTTTTTACTGTATTTCCTTTTCCATCTTCCTTGCTGTTACCCTCTTCTCCCTTTTTTGTTTTTGTGGGGTAGGGGAATGTTGTGCAACATACTTGTCAGTTTATTTTTCTCACGGGCACCTTGTTTTTCTTTCCTATACTCTCTCTTTTTTTTTTCTTCCTTTCTCTTCTCCTTTCATCACAGAGGAGGCTGCGTTGGCCGCCGTATCTGTTATGACAACAGAGATTCCTATGGGAGCGATTCTTTTGCATTTTTATGGAAGGTGATGGTGTACGTGTTTCATCTGCCATGTGTAACGGAGATGTGGTGAGATCGTGTTGTTTGTAGGGTAGCCAGTGTGTGTGTATGACTCTCTCTCTCTCTCTCTCTCTCTCTCTCTCTCTCTCTCTCTCTCTCTCTCTCTCTCTCTCTCCGGTAAACCTATCTTTAGTAAATCTTCCTCGATACTTTGTATAATCATACGAGATTAGATTTGGTCGGTAGGCTGTGTGAATCTCTCTCTCTCTCTCTCTCTCTCTCTCTCTCTCTCTCTCTCTCTCTCTCTCTCTCTCTCTCTTTGGTGAACGTTTTTCACTATCTTTATATGAGATGAGTTGACATAGTATTCTCTTTCTCTCTCTCTCTCTCTCTCTCTCTCTCTCTCTCTCTCTCTCTCTCTCTCTCTCTCTCTCTCCCCGGTGAACTTATTTTTAGTATATCTTCCTCGATACTTTGCATAACCATACGAGATTAGATTTTGTCAGTAGGCTGTGTGAATCTCTCTCTCTCTCTCTCTCTCTCTCTCTCTCTCTCTCTCTCTCTCTCTCTCTCTCTCTGTTAGCGGGCAATTAGCGCTTGTCTTCCCAACGAAGACAGCTTGAGGGCTTCGTGTTTTTATTCAAAGTCCTGTTTGAAGCTTACAACTTGAGGTTTTTTTTCTTTTGTTGTCAACAATTAGTGTCACGGGGCTGTTGTGACTATTGTTGCCAACAGATGCTCCCATTTTCTCTTTGTCATATTTTATTGCATAATTAAACACTGCATTTTACGTTACTTTTGCTATTAATCTCCATTTGATATGATTTTATTTGTATAATTTGGGCTCGTCGTGTAAACAGCAGTCGTGTCTTAGTTCGAGTATGTGTTCGGATTCATTTTCGAGTATGTGTTCGAATTCATTTTCGAGTATGTGTTCGAGTTCATTCTCGAGTATGTGTTCGAATTCATTTTCGAGTATGTGTTCGAGTTCATTTTCGAGTATGTGCTCGAGTTCATTTTGTAGTATGTGTTCGAATTCATATTCGAGTATTTGTTAGAGTTCATTTTCAGGTGTGTCCGAATTCATTCTCGAGTATGTGTTCGAATTAATTTTCGAGTATGTGTTCGAATTCATATTCGAGTATGAGTTCGAGTTTATTTTCGAGTATTTGCTCGAATTCATTTTCGAGTATGAGTTCGAATTCATTTTCGAGTATGTGTTCGAATTCATATTCGAGTATGTGTTCGAGCTCATTTTCGAGTATTTGCTCGAATCCATTTTCGAGTGTGTGTTCGAATTCATTTTCGCCATTGCCAGAGGGTTTAATGTACTTCGGTCAATTTGTAGTTGCTGTCAATCCTTTCACTTTCAGTATCATTGACGTCCATATATACATTTTTTTTTTTATTTTAGAATATAAGTAATTAAACTCCAGTCATTGTTCGATTGTGAAATTTGGCTAGGGTTTTTCCTCCGATCTTGTGTCGTCTCGAACATCCGAGCGCCTAATCCCCCGTTGATATATTGGTAAAACTAATCGTGTGTATAATGTGGCGTCCGCCCCGCGGATTACCCCGTCATTTATCAGCATTAGGATTGCATTAGATATGTCTCTAGAAAGACGGCTTGTGTAAGTTCTTGTGAATGGCGGAGGTTTCTTCACACACACACACACACACACATATATTACATATATATGTTTATATTTCTATTTGTATATAAAAGTACACCCACACATATATTATATATATATATATACATATATATATTATATTTCTATTTGTATATATAAGTATATACACTTTATGTTCATATATATATGTTTATATTTATATATCTGTATATATTATAAATATATATAGAATTTATGTTCATGTACATCTTCACCTTCCAAACAGCTGACCTACTTAGTTGCAAATTTGTCCACAAAACCATTTTAACGATTTTCCTGCCTTTACGATTTCTATTTGTATATATAAGTATATACAGTTCATGTTCATATATATATATATATATATATATATATATATATATATATATATATATTTATATTTATATATCTTATATATTATAAATATATATAGAATTTATGTTCATGTACATCTTCACCTTCCAAACAGCTGACCTACTTAGTTGCAAATTTGTCCACAAAACCAGTTTAACGATTTTCTTACCTTTACGATTTCTGTAAATCTGCGGAAATGGGGATGTTCTGAACCTATACTTTCCTAGCTTTGCACAAATTATGCACTGCAATTTTGCCTCGTATCTCGAAAATGTTAGGTCTCAACGCGCCAATGCATGGAAATGTACCCCAACCAAAAACTACACGTGTTTTTTTTTTTTTTTTTTTTTTTTGTTATGGTTTGGTAACCGCTTCTCTTACCGTTAAAAAAAATCAGTGGGAACTATGACATACTTTCTTTTGATGTTGAAATGTCTGTATGGATGGAGTGATGCGAGAAGACAGGAGGAAGGACAATGGATTTATATGCAGTGTTGTGATATCAGAAAATGAGTCATGAATGGGGCGTGATGGATGTTTACAGATAGTGAAGAGAACAGAAGAAGCCTGTCTCTTCAATATGAGAAAGTTGAGAGCAAGTGTGAACGGTGGTAAGGTTGTGAGGTTAAATGGAGACCAGGAAAATGGGGCACTGAATATTTATAAGCACGGAGGAAAAATAGAAGGGGTTGATTTGTGTGGGCATTTGAAAGTAAATATAACGATGTTGGTTTGGAGGGTAGAGGAAGTGAGTCAAAGAATTGGTGAAGCTGAGAATGTAATTGGGTGTGAATGAAGGATTGGGAGGAGACTTGGTTTATCTTATGAAGGACATGAACTAATTGTGTGGTTTATCTTATGAAGGACGTGAACTAATTGTGTGCGTTATCTTACGAAGGACGTGAACTGATTACGTGGTTTATCTTATAAAGGACATTAACTGATTATGTGGTTCATCTCATGAAGGACATGAACTGATTATGTGCTTTATCTTATGAAGGACATGAGCTAATTGTGTGCTTTATCTTATGAAGGACATGAACTGATTGTGTGCTTTATCATATGAAGGACGTGAACTGATTACGTGGTTTATCTTATGAAGGACGTGAACTGATTACGTGGTTTATCTTATGAAGGACGTGAACTGATTACGTGGTTTATCTTATGAAGGACGTGAACTGATTACGTGGTTTATCTTAAGGACGTGAACTGATTACGTGGTTTATCTTATAAAGGACGTGGACTGATTGTGTGCTTTATCTTATGAAGGACATGAACTGATTGTGTTGTTGGTCTTATGGAGGACATGAACTGATTGCGTGCTTTATCTTATAAAGGACATGAACTGATTGTGTGGTTTATCTTATGAAGGACGTGAACTGATTGCGTGGCTTATCTTATGAAGGACATGAACTGATTGTGTGGTTTATCTTATGAAGGACATTAACTGATTACGTGGTTTATCTTATGAAGGACGTGAACTGATTGTGTGGTTTTTCTTATGAAGGACATTAACTGATTACGTGGTTTATCTTATGAAGGACGTGAACTGATTGTGTGCTTTATCTTATCTAGGACATGAACTGATTGTGTGCTTTATCTTATGAAGGGCGTGTACTGATTGTGCTGTTTATGTGTCGCCAGAGAAATTGACAAGGGAGAAATTTGGAGGTATGAAGACGTTATGAAAAGGGTTTGAGATGGTTTGGCCATGAAGAGAAACGGAGAGCGATAGATGGTGGAAATCTGACGATTTCGAAATTGTTACAGGGGGTATGGAAAGCCTAAAAACGGAAGGGTAGATGTCGTGGAGAAGACATTGGAAGGGGAGGGCCAGCAAGCGTAAAAGTTTGTCGAGGATAATCAGAATGGCAAAGTATGTTTGAGGGGTTCAGTGAGCTGCTAGTGAGACTTCTCTGAAAGTGCATTTTGTGAAAGTTTTCTGCACTGGTGTTTCATCCACGATTCAGCAGATAAAAACTGTTACGTGGCAGTAACCGTTGTGTATTTCTTTTCTTCTACAGATACCCCGTTAGTGGCAACGGATTATTATATATATATATATATATATATATATATATATATATATATATATATATACAGACAAATATGCATATACATATATATAATATACATATATACATATGCATATACATATATATACTATATATTATTCATTTATTTGTTTATTTATATTAAGCTTTCATCTTCACTATTGGTCTGTAGTTCTCTGAGGCGAAAAATTCCTAACTGTATTCCCGACGTATTATGGTGGGTCTCGTTTAATGGCCTTGGTAACTTTAGTTGTTGCTCCTATAACTTGGCGTGGTGATCTAGCTTATAAAGTTAATGCAATAAATTGGAGTTTTCATCAGCGACACACACACGTGTATATATATATATATATATATATATATATATATATATATATATATATATATATATATATATATATATACACACTTGTGTGTGTATATGTATATATATACAGTATATGTATATGTATATACTGTATATATTATGCGTGTCATGGCGTTTGCTTCTTTTTCTGCAGTTACTTCTGTGAAGTCTGTTTCATCCTTGCTAATCACAGTTCCATCCGAAGAATATAGTTAATCCCCAAAGAATAGCACTGGATCTTATTGGGATTGAGAAAGCCTTCCCAAAACCACCTCACATTTCCATGCCATTCAGCTCGGGCTTCGTGCCTGAGGGAACAAAAGGAGTAAATGCCCTTCCCAAAATTAAAAGAAAGGAAAAATATACGTATGTTCTCGTCCGGTGCGAGACCCCTTTTGTGCTATAATTCCCTTTATTTCGGGCTCTTAGTGTCTGACCTACTGACTCTAAGCTACTTGGTCTACTTAGAGATGCTTACTTGGAATGAATAAACGAGGTTAATGTACTGAATGTGTATGCTCATAAGTTAGACCTTTTGTAAATGTTCGTGTTTTATTGCCTAAAAGGATGTCATGTCTTTCTTTAGGTTTGTCTTGTCTGTTGTCTGTAATTCTGCTTGTCTGTTTGTTCATTATTCAAATGTTTGGCCTAACGTCTGGCTTGAGTTGGTATTTTGAGTGATGCATTCTTATAGCATCAGAATATTTTCTAGTCGTAATAACAAGATGTTTTGAGATGCACCCGTGATGATATTGCGGCCTTAACCAAAAGTGGTTCCTAAGGCCACCAGCGACGAGCGAGTATGTAAACTTTACAGGGTTCTCAACCCTAGGGGGAATTTCAGAGTTTCAGAGGGGGAATTGTGACCACAGGACGGCAGGCTCAAACTGGCGCTAGGACCACACTAAACACAGTGTGCACAGGCTCGCACTACTGAGAGGTCACGCTGGGCTTTCTCTCCGCTAGCTTGTGTGTTTGGGTTAGTATTTTGTTGCATATTATTTGGAATGCACCTTTTTTTTTTTTTTTTGAGGCAGACAATTTTGGAGAGGGGGGGGGGGGTGGGGGTGAATGAAACTCTGGCACATGGTGAAAGGGTGCATGGGCCAAAATAGGTTGAGAACCACTGATATAAGCGCTCAGGTCAGGTTCAGTTCTCCACCGAAAATAATGTAATTCTTTTGAAGTTCCTTCCTACCCCCCCCCTCCCCCCCACCTTCCAGTCCTTATCCAGACACGTGACCGGCAGTGCCCCGTGGCATCGTTTTCTTCATCCCAATGTTTTTAATCTCTTTGAAGGTAAATATATATATGATGATATTTCCAGGGCAGAAAAATCTTGTTTTATGGTCTGTAAAGGGAGGATTTGAATAAAAACTCGATATCCCGGGGCGAGGAATATGTAAATTCACAGGGAAAACACGCCAGTAATTTTTTGGAAAGGAAAGGAAAGAATGTGGACAACATGAAGGATGCTGGAAATTCTGATAGCCACCAGCAATGTTGAAGTCCTATTATTATTATTATTATTATTATTATTATTATTATTATTATTATTAATACTCATATAACCACAACGTCCTGATACTGGTAACGTTGTTACTGTTGTTGTGTTGTGAACAGTAGTATTAATTATATAGTCATTTTAAATGTGCCCAGGTTCATGCAGAATAAGTTATTATTATGAAGCTGCTGACCAGCTTCCAACGACTGCAATATCGTTATGTTAAAAAAAAGTAGCGAAAAAGTGTACAATAAAATGGAGATAACAGGTGATTAGGCAAAATCATAACCATGCACAAAAATACCAAAGAGGGAGAAGTAAGTGAAAAAGATGGCAAATAGGTGTGGCCCTTTAAAGTAGTATTGCGCCTTCCCTCAGCTCTGCAGTAAAGGGAATGAATGACCCCTTGGCGCTGTGCTTTAAGACACGAAGCTGACAATTGCACACTGTCAGATACACGCGAGGTGGATCGTAGAAGAACGCAGAGCATAGTACGTGTGTTAAGAAGAAATGTGAATGGAAGGTTTGGGCGGATGATTCTCGTGCGTGGGGATGTGCCTAAGATATATTCTAATAACTGGACGATTGAGTAATAAAAATACACAATTGTATAGTAAATATATTACTATGTAAATTACTATATTATTGTGGATTTTTATTACTCAGATTGCTTTTCACGAAATTGTGAATCTGTTAGCAACTGGGAGATTGTCGAACTGTGTATATTTACGTGTGAACTATTTTTTTTGTTTGTTACACACATATATATAATGTATACATATATATATATGACTATTTATCACATCACCGTGATTCATATACAATCAGAAAGCTACAAACGTCCTTTAATATCCATCGCTCTTCCACTGGAAATAATATATTTTCATATATGTTACCGAGGGGAATTTTTAGTTGATAATAAGTCCACCGTCCCGTGGGGTCGGACCAGCGACGGACGAGGACTCAGGACTACAGGGACGCACTAACCCAGTCGGCTTTCTGAATATATATATATATATATATATATATATATATATATATATATATATATACAGTATATATGTGTATATATGTTTATATATATATATATACACACACATATATATATCTTTCATATTCATTTTATTTTCCTTGGCTGAAATTTTCCTCATTATCAGAAATGGATATCATGTTGTGTGGACTTCTGTTTTCCATGTTAATAGCCTTTTTGGGCTCAGATCGTTATGCAAGTGTTAATTAATGGGAAAAATTATGATGATCATTATTGTAATTATTATTATAGACGGCTGTGTGTTTTATGGAGATTAAAATTGAGTATTATAATGATAAAAATGAAGCGAAGTATGTCATATATGCAAAAAAATGCAACGCTAAACAA
>NC_089756.1:27103017-27113017 GCF_040412425.1 Macrobrachium rosenbergii | reverse complement strand
CGCAACGACAATATTGAGATGGCACTCCCTTACCGTCGCAGAAGACGACATATACGAAGATGACAGAGGGTTATTATATATATGTATATATTTTTAACCTTTCATAACGTCAGTGGCACTCGTCCAGCTCAGAAATAATCGCTCGCACGCGTGCGCAGGTTCATATAGACACACAGGTAGGTATTATACACTGGTCGCCTATTGATGGACCTTTTGAACCAAGTGACATATTGTTTTACCTAAAGCACTCTGGTGGCCCCTTTGTGTGCTCATTATGTTCCTTTGCTGCTTTGTTACATATTATGTTCCTCTGCCTCTCATTATTATTATTATTATTATTATTATTATTATTATTATTATTATTATTATTATTATTATTATTATTATTATTATTCGGGTACAGGCCCTCTTTCAGACATGTCTTGTTGAGTATGATGGCAGCCTTGGTTGCATTAATCTGGTAGATTATTCGTTCAACTCTTCGAATTATCCTTTTTTCTTCTTTTGATATTTTTATAAATAAAAACCCCTACAGTGATCTTCGGCATTTTACTCAGTTCTGTTACTGAAGAAGAAGAAAGGATAATTAGAAGAGCTGAACGAATATTCTACAAGATTAATGCAACCAAGGCTGCCACCATATTCAACAAAACACATTATTATTATTATTATTATTATTATTATTATTATTATTATTATTATTATTATTATTATTATTATTATTATTAGTATTATTCAGATCATAAACCCTGCTCATATGGAACAAGACCACAATGGGCCATTGACTGGAATTCAAACTTCCAAAGAATATGGTATTCATTTGACAGAAGGGTCATTGACTTGAATTCAAACTTCCAAAGAATATGGTATTCATTTGAAAGAAGCAACACTAGGTAATAGGTATTACAGAAAGAAGAGATCGGTTATTAGAAAAGAAAAGATTAATAAAGTAATAAATAAATAGGATAAAATTCAGTAAATTATTAAAATACAAAGGAGAAGTGTTTTAGGGCAGTAATGCATTGCATCTTCGCTTGAACTCTTCAAGTTCCAATTGCACACCATCCTCAGGGAAACTGTTCCACAGTCCAACGGTGTGAGGAATAAAAGATCTCTGGAGCTCATAAGTTCGACAGCGAGGCACATTTTCACTGTGCATTGGTGCTGCTGCTCAGCAAACCTGGCTGCTCTCTGCAGGGGAAGAGGATCGTGGATCAGTTGTGAAAGCGGAAGATCTCTGTTAAAATACAACGTTTGAAAAATTCACAAACGAGAGACCATCCGTAGATGGTCTAAGCCTTATTAACAGTGAAATATTAGGTTAAGAGAAATTACATTGGTTGTGGGAGAGTAATTTGGGTGTGGGAAACACAATGAGATTATTTTCAAGAAAATTCTATGGTTGGTTTTTAAGATATGGCGTCCCGCTTTTTTCAGGGAAAGGTCCCGGTACTCGGTGGCATCTCGGGAAAATGCGCCCGGGCTTGGTATCGTAATTTTCTTCCAACATGGTGTATCTGTTTCCCCTTACTGCGTTCGCTATCATGCTTCATTATGAATTACTGCCGCTTGTATCAGACGTCATAGGTCAGTTGCAAACATTTTAAGGCCTAATTTAGGAAGGCAGATGCAGTAACTTAAAGTTCAATTCCTGTCTTATCCGGGCGTGAGACCGGCATCAGTGTATGAAATCTCCTGAGACTCCCCAACGTTGATCGCTGCAATATGCCAGTGGAAATTGTTTCCCCCTTCCCCCCTCCTTACCAGTGGGTTCTTAGCCACGTAAAATAAATCTAATCCTTCGGGCCAGCCTTAGGAGAGCTGTTAATCAGCTCAGTGGTCTGGTTAAACTGGGATATACTTAACTTTTTTGAAAAGTTTTCTGCGGCACGGGGCCAGTTTACGGACATCCTATGTTCTTGCTTTCTCAACCGGGTGCTTTTACGTTTATTTTCCACGTATGCCCATATGCTCTTGTATTTTCCATAATTATTTCCAAACTTTTCCTGCATCTTCTCTCACTTTATAAGTTTTTCCACTTCCGTGTAGACTTTCTTCCGCCTGTATATTCATCCGTAATAAATTTACCTACACACTTTTCCTGCCTATGCTTTTATGCATCTGCGATTTATGCCCCACTTCGATAATAGCTTTCAGGCTTCAATAAATGTATAACCAACCCGTTTATGCATTACACTCCTTTACGTGTTTGCATTCACATTCGCGATTCTCTCGGTACCTTCAAGGCCTGTTCGCACATGCTTGCATGCACTGTTCGTTTCCCTTAACCAATTTTCCTCTCGTGGGCGTGCAGAGAATGGAAGCAGTGTCCTCAGTCATATCCCACAACCTCCGGCCCTGTTGAAGTCGTAAACAGCGTGTCTCCATTCTTTCATCCCTTTCAGAAACGACATTTAACATATGACACTGCAAATCTCGCATCTTTACGGGCTAGGAGGAACCTCCCGCGAGTTTTTTGTCAGACCATATGAATGCGAGTTAAAGAAGTTATGGGACGGGCGAGGTCTTTAAACGGCCATGTGTCTTAGCTACGCGCGGCATTATTCGCCTGCGGAGCTGAATTCGGTGTGCAGTTGCTTTTAGAGATTATTATTATTATTATTATTATTATTATTATTATTATTATTATTATTATTGTGTGTGTGTATTATTGGGAGAAAAACTCTCTGTCACGAGAGTTCATAGATGTTCTAAAGGGTCCACAATATTATAATAGTTTAAGGCTCGTGTAAAATTTGTAAAAGCTTTCGAGTCTTAAACAATTGTATTATTGTGGACCCTTGAAAACATTATTATTATTATTATTATTATTATTATTATTATTATTATTATTATTATTATTATTATTATTATTATTATTATTCAGTTTGATTTGTAGTATTAATAATATTAATGAAATTCAGTTTGTAATTATTAATATAAAAAAGCTAAATGAACAAACAGAATATAAAAAAGAAAAAACACGCACATAAATCACAATAAAAGATATTTTGTTTTCGTGTCATCGCTCTATCATTATGGATGGGCTCAGAGTATGTGAGTGAGGCATTTATATTATAAACTATATCAGGAGTCATATGCAACTCTTCCCTTGGCTCAGATTGTTTCTCGTTCACATTTGGGTGTTATTTTCTGCGGGAGCTTGTGCTCTAGGAGGTCGATGGCCTTTTTGGCTGGTTCCTTGTTATACAATAAGAGTGATATTAGGCATTGGGAAGGATATATATATATATATATATATATATATATATATATATATATATATATATATATATATATATATATATACTGTACATATATTATGTAGTTATTGAGTTATTAAAAATTACATTTTGTAAAAATATATATATATATATATATATATATATATATATATATATATATATATATATATATATATATATACACACACACAATATATATACATACACACACACATATATGCATAAATGTAATTTTAATAACCAGTATACATACAAACATGTGAAATTTTGTATGTATCGCGTTTTCACAAAACCTGTGAAGGTATATATGACAGCAGCTCTCTCTCTCTCTCTCTCTCTCTCTCTCTCTCTCTCTCTCTCTCTGCGACAAGACATAGGAAAGGTATATTGTACACGCGTTTATGTACTAAAAACATGACATGCATGCTTAGACAGCTAGCTCTCTCTCTCTCTCGCTCTCTCTCTCTCTCTCTCTCTCTCTCTCTCTCTCTCTCTCTCTCTCTCTCTCGCAAGTCACATTACACGTGAATTATGTTCACGGTTCTTTCAGACTGCCGTAAGAAAAAAGCGAGTCTCCTGTGTATTTCTGTCCTTGAATATTAATGTCGGCAGCTACATTCCGACACGCCTATGCCCAGCTGGAATGAGATGCGAAGCGGTGATGGCGAGTGACAGCTTTCATAACCGATGTGTAATCTCGCCAGATTACCCTGGGAGGGAAGCTGCTGTAGTGGCGCACGTTTCATAGCGACAGATAATCGGAGGAGATTAGCTTGGAAGAAATTTGAAACGTTCTTTGTGTCGTCAAGATACTGGCTATCTCATGTTAGGTTAGTTATGTAATCGGCGATACGCCGCCAAAGTACTTTGTGAGCATTAACTTGTGTATTTTTAATATTCCCCTGTAAGTGATAGTGTCAGCAATTCCTTTCACGGCTGCACTGTAGGCATTGCAAGGTTCTTTTTGCGGTAAGTCCCTTCGGCCCCTAGCTGCAACCCTTTTCTCATTTCTTTTACTGCAATTCTCCATTCATATTATCTTTCTTCCATCTTGCTATTCACCCCTCTCCTAACAATTATTTCATAGTAAACTGCTTTGAGGTAGGTAACCCTTTCATTCCTTTACTGTACCCCATTCATTATCTTTTTCCATCTTGCTATCCAACCTCTCCTAACGATTATTTCACAGTGCAGCTGCGAGGTTTTCCTCCTGTTACACCTTTGTAACCTTTTACTCTCAATTTTCCTTTCAGCACTGAATGACCTCATAGGTCCCAGCGGTTGGCCGTTGGCCTAAACTCTTTATTCCATTTATTAACATTTTTCTTATTTTGCTATGGAGTTGAAAATGATCCCGGGGTTTTTGTTCCTCATTTTATTGGCAATAAATTCAGTGACCCGTTTTTAGTTTTTTTTTTTATCCACTTTTTGCTAGTTGAAAATTATTTTTTCATATTTGCTGGGAGGATATATGCAACCGTATTGATAGCATTTGCAACTTAGCATTATTTTCCCTGTTAAACTTAGTCAGTCATCAGAACAGTTCCCCTCCCCGCAAGTTAATATTATTATCAGAGTAGTTGCGAGGAAGAATATGGTGGGTTCTTTGTTACTCATTTATCACTCCCTTAAACTGTGTCCTTTAATAGAAAATAGGCTATTAAACGAAACACATTCTTATTAAATGATGGGTACATGTGGTCTAATTTTCAATTTGGTAGTCCATTTCAGGTACATGAAATATGTAACTAGCATTATATATTGTGCTGTATTCTGTTGTTTTATGTAACTGTTTTCAACGAGTGACTTGCACTGATTTGCTGAAAAAACAGTTTTTCTTTTTTATCTGTCAATCCTGCCTTACCTTTATCCTTCTGTATCATACTTTAATCCTTTAACCTTGCTTTCCTTACTGTAATCATGTTCCCCTTGACATTAATTTGTGTTTTCTGGTGCCCGACCTTTCAGCTGACCTTCGCCTCAACTTGTCTTGTTGGCACAACTCTTTTTGGCATTCCCTTAATTCCCTCTATGCAGCAATAACACTGACCTTCTGACCTTAACCTTGTCTCCCTGATCTTGAAGCTTTTCCCGTGACTTTATTTCAAACTCCATTGCTCTCATCCTTACTCCCTACCTCTAAGTCTTTCGCCCTTTTTGTATCCTAATCATATTTTACTGATCCTTTCTCCCCGTAGGAGGGTAGCGCCGTCAGTGCGCCTCATTCGGTGTATTGTGGGCATTACTTGAGGTTCTTTCCAGTGTCCCTTCGGCCCCTAGCTGCAGCCCCTTCCATTCCTTTTACTGTACCTCTGTTCATATTCGCTTTCTTCCATCTTACTTTCCACCCTCTTCTAACATTTGATTCATAGTGCAACTGCGAGGTTTTTCTCCTGTTACACCTTTAAAGTCTTCGTACTCTCAATTTCCGTTTCAGCGCTGAACGACCTCATAGGTCCCAGCGCTTGGCCTTAGGCCTAAATTTGATATTGTATTCTAGTAATCCTTTCTTTATCAAAACAGTCGTAACCTCGACTCCCTCTCCCTGACCTTTAACCCGTGTTTCACACTTCGTCGAATCTTGTCTTCCTTGATGTGGATTGCTGTGTATGTTACCGTACGTATGTGCATTCTATGTAGCCTATTTCAAAAATGTTGTCCGTTGCAAGCGCATGCGCATGCGCACAAGTCGCCATGTCTGCACTCCGCACATGCGCATCTTATTATCTTCCCGCTCCTCTTGGCACGAGTTGCACGCCTTACAGAGCCTCTCTGCATATACCTGTTTGCTGTATGGAATAAAGCAACCTATGACCCGGGATCTTATTTCTTCATCCCTACAATCTTCTGTCTTCTCCTACAAGACATCATTACATATCACCATGGCGCAGTGACTAAACCATCAGCATCCTAAAGGAACGCCGTAACCCAGCATTCAAATCGAGCCGCCATTACCCCTCGATTGCCCGTGGATATTCTTTTCTTGTATCCACAAAATCTTGATCGTTGTGACGCCTGCTGACCGTAAATCGCAACATGTCTCAGCGACCGTTATTGCCTCATGTTTCCCGAACCATATTCTCGTCCTCCCTAGCCGTAATTAGTCTCCATGACCTTAATATACAA
Organism: Macrobrachium rosenbergii; assembly: GCF_040412425.1. Lineage (NCBI taxonomy): Eukaryota > Metazoa > Arthropoda > Malacostraca > Decapoda > Palaemonidae > Macrobrachium > Macrobrachium rosenbergii. The sequence goes on along the minus strand of NC_089756.1, from coordinate 27,106,646 downwards.
TCTTTAAGACCTCGTATCATAGGCCCTGAGTTTTGCAAAGTGACCTCGTTATGCGCCTCTCATTTTTGGAATTCTCGCGTTTCCCTTCCAGAGGAAGAATATTGAAAATTATGTTTTCTCCGATTTTTGAGGTTCTCATATTTCCCTTCCGGAACAAGAATATCGAAAATTATGTTTTCTCTGATTTTTTAAAAATTCTCTTTATTCTCTTCTTTCTCTTCCAGAACAAGAATATTGAAAATTATTTGTTTTCTCTGATATTTGGAATTCTCTTATTTCCCTTCCAGAAAAAGAATATTGAAAACTATGTTTTCTTTGGCCATTGAAAGAGAATCCGTTTACTCGCAGTCATCAAGCAATATGCTTGTGTTTGCGGAGTAAAGAAAGAGATACTTCTCACAGTGCAGCCATTTCGCTTTGTTTGTTCGTCATAAGTTAGCATTCTCGGGATTCTAATACACTGATCCCTACTTAGTATTTTCCCCGCTTGCGAAGTAATTTTGCCTGATATCTCGTTTTCAATTGGGGACATGATCTTTGTTATTGCAGGCAAGCATTTGTGGAATTTTTCTTTTTTTTTTAAACTCGTCCTGTTTCTGTTTACCTTCGTGTCAAGCCATTTTATTGGATACACAACTAGTTCATTTACATAGATTTTTTTTTGTATATGGCTTATAACTGTTCTAAAATTTACTTCTTGACTTTATATATTACTTAAAGCCCCACGATAATAGGAGTTTCTGTTCCATGGTATATCAAGTTCATACAGGTATTCATTTCTCTTCATGCAGTTTTTCCAAATTGTTGTGGGGATGACACAGACAGCCATGACTGCCATTTCAAGTTCCGACACTGACAGATGCTTGACAGTGCATTTCCCTTCTCCAGTGACAGATGTGTGGCAGTGCATTCCCCTTCTCCAGTGACTGTATTTCTCTTCTCCAGTGACAGATGTGTGACTATTTTCCTTCTCCAGTGACAGTGCATTCCCCTTCTCCAGTGACTGTATTTCTCTTCTCCAGTGACAGATGTGTGACTATTTTCCTTCTCCAGTGACAGATGTGACAGTGCATTCCCCTTCTCCAGTGACTGTATATCTCTTCTCCAGTGACAAATGTGTGACAATGTATGTCCCTTCTCCAGTGACAGATGTGTGACAGTGCATTCCCCTTCTCCAGTGACTGTATTTCTCTTCTCCAGTGACAGATGTGTGACTGTATTTTCCTTCTCCAGTGACATGTGTGACAGTGCATTCCCCTTCTCCAGTGACAGTGTATTTCTCTTCTCCAGTGACAGATGTGTGACTGTATTTCCCTTCTCCAGTGACAGTGTATTTCTCTTCTCCAGTGACAGTGCATTCCCCTTCTCCAGTGACAGTGTATTTCTCTTCTCCAGTGACAGATGTGTGACTGCATGCCCCTTCTCCAGTGACAGTTTATTTCTCTTCTCCAGTGACATGTGTGACAGTGCATTCCCCTTCTCCAGTGACAGTTTATTTCTCTTCTCCAGTGACAGATGTGTGACTATTTCTCTTCTCCAGTGACAGATGTGTGACTATTTACCTTCTCCAGTGACAGATGTGTGACTGCATTTCCCATCTCCAGTGACAGATGTGTGACAGTGCATTTCCCCTTTCCAGTGACTGTGACTGCATTTCCCTTCTCCAGTGACATGTGTGACAGTGCATTTCCCTTCTCCAGTGACAGATGTGTGACAGTGCATTTCTCTTCTCCAGTGACAGATGCGTGATAGTGCATTTCCCTTCTCTAGTGACAGATGTGTGACAATGCATTTCCCGTCTTCAGTGACATATGTGTGACAGTGCATTTTCCTTCTCCAGTGACAGATGTGTGACAATGTATTTCACTTCTCCAGTCATGCCAAACTCACCTTTTGAGTCGAAGCTGATTGAGTGACTCGGGAAATGCATAGGAAACCAGAGAAGTCCACGTTGGCAGAGTGATTGGCCTTAAGGAGTAATCAAACTGATTGACCCTAAGTTTGAGACTTCAGCACAATATTGACAATAGTTTGTCTTGTTACCTGACCATGTTGTTTGTTATTAAGTTTATTAATTATTATTGTTATCACTAAGTTACTGTGGAGATTGGAAACAGAAGCAAAACCTGAGGACGGTGCATTCCGAGGTCACAAACCTCTGCCAAGGCTAAACTATCTTTCTACCCACCTCAGGAGGTCCCTTGTTCCTATCCAGATCTCTCCCACTATACAGTCACGAGTATGCATTAGTGAGGTCCTCTCTTCGGCAAAATTTCATAAAATCCATTCACATCTTGGGTAGTCCTCGTAGCCAACAGGCGAACAAACCAACCCAGCCCAAAAGCAGCTATGTGTTACGAGATCAGATCGAAAGAGTAACAAAACGAAATACGGAAAGTACTGCAGCTGAAGGTGAAAGAAGTGCCACAGAGAACCTTGTAGCACTGCCTGAACTACGCCACGCGAGGCATAATGTAGGTAATGTACTCACTCCTAATGGCTGAGTACGATTTTGCAAAAAGCATATGTTGAAGGCACATTTCATTCCATAGAAGCTGTGGAACTTGTTACACATTCTAATGCCTCATATTAATTTCACATGTTATACACTTCATTTAAAAATTGTTCCCCAAAATTGGTCCACTAATTAAGTCAATGATCTTTTTTCTCCATCTCCATCTCCACCAGTTTCATAAATTATCTGTAATAATTTTTTTATATACAGTTTCTCAAAAATTTCTGTTTATTCTTGGGACATATAGAATTCTTCTTAACTGAATTCTTCTACAGACTTTCTGCATATTTCTTTGGAAATATAGAATTCTTCTTAAATGAACGTTTTTCTTGATATAATTTCTCTTTAGATATTTGTCGATCATTAATAAAAAGTCCTTTTCCTCAAAAACTAATATAGAGACTTTCTGTAGAATTGTTACGCTAATGATATGAAAATATTTTTTCCTTAGAGAGTTTAGAAATTCTCGTAAACGAATCCTCCAGTTAGGTTAATGACCTGTTTCCTCTGAGACATGAATTATCTGTCCTTGTTTCATATAGACTACTTCGTCACCCGCTTACGAACCTTTCATCATAAGTGAGTTTTTTTTTTCTTATTCCTTGAATTTAAATAAGTTCACCTTGTAACAATTTCACATTTAATCTCAACTTTTCTCTCGGAACTGTTTCGCCTGTTACGAATATCTCTCTCTCTCTCTCTCTCTCTCTCTCTCTTCTCTCTCTTCTCTCTCTTTTATTTTCTTATTTATCTACTTGCCTATCTACCCATCTCCCCTAATTTCCTTCACCACATATTGATAATCTGCAGCTTCTCTCTCTCTCTCTCTCTCTCTCTCTGTACCTTTAAGCCTTCTTCTGCTACACATTCTTTCACGTACCGGGTAATCTTTCCGTGCATCATTTTTAAAATATTTTTCATTTCTTATCTTACGACAACGTGGCTTTGTCAGCATCTTGCATCAGTCCTCATTTTGTTTTTCGACATTTTCATTCATCTCTCTTTCCTCTCCGGCAAACTTTGTCATTCTTTATGACGCGTTCCCTCCTTTGCTTTCGTCTTGTCGGAAAAGAGAAGTGGTAGTTGGTCACTACTTGGAGAGGTGACCGCCAAT
>NC_089756.1:27085517-27088017 GCF_040412425.1 Macrobrachium rosenbergii | reverse complement strand
TTGTTTATTTGTAAAATGTATGTTTTTTTATAAAACCAAAAGAAATAAAAACAAAAAAAGAGAAATTGTAAGAATCTAGCGCGCAAAACCGGCATGAAAAAAGAAGCAAACACTGAAATCTGGAAAAAGAATTCCATTTAGAGCCATTTTCGGGAAATGCCGTTTGAGCAGCTGACAACAAATAATTCGCATTTCCCAATGCATGGCCTTTGTCGGATTTCAGTAACTCGTGTATTTGCGTATTTTATCGCGCACCTACAACCGATCTTTCCGGTGAGAAGGAATTCCCATGTAAATGTTCCATTGGAGAATGGCTAATAGGCTGTTAACCTCATCCAGCATCATTAAGATACATAAGGTTAACGCACTCTGGAGCCGCCCCACCCAGAGGATAAAGCGTGTGGCTTATATATATTAGCACAAAAAAAGACACGAGTAAGTGACAATTTCACAGAGGCTCTGCAAAAGACGGCGATGATAAATAATTTTATATATCAGCACCACGTTTAGGCTCGCCCTTCTACAGTCTGGGGCCGGCCTTTCTCCCCGGTGGGTCAGTATATGTATATATACGTTTATATATATATATTTATTTGTTTATTTATTTACTAACTTTATCACTTACACAATTGTTCTGTGCATTAGTGCAATTCCTGACAGGACCTCGTTAAAACTGGAAGGTATCTAGAGGGGATATTCCTCCGCTAGATACCATCAGTTTTAATTAGTCCTGTCAATAATATATATATATATATATATATATATATATATATATATATATATATATATATATATATATATATATATATATATATATATATATATATGATATTGGCAACAGAATGTCATCATACGAGAACAACATTGTGAAAAAAAAACTAATGCCGAAGGGAAAAATTCGACCATAATTCAAAGGGAACAAAAGATACAAAAGAACGCCCAAAAATCACCGTGGTCCATATCTGGACAGAGAGGAAACAATAAAATTCAAGTACGCGCCATTCGGAGAACGCCAAACACAGCCTTGAATGGGTGGAATTTGGAGAATAAAATTCTACCTAAAAGGGGTGACACTATCACAGCCAATAAAAGTCTGAATGGCTCTCTCTCTCTCTCTCTCTCTCTCTCTCTCTCTCTCTCTCTCTCTCTCTCTCTCTCTCTCTCTTCGCTTTGTTTTCTCAAGTGTTGCTGTCTGATATGTATAAGTGTTGTATACACAGACTTATTAATACATGTGTATATATATACAGTATATATATATATACTGTATATATATGTATATATATACAGTATATATACAGAGAGAGAGAGAGAGAGAGAGAGAGAGAGAGAGAGAAAACTGGCAACGCAACACAAAAATCCGTTGTCCTCTCATCTCTTGTTACATAAAGGTAGAGAGAGATAAGAGGAGAACGAAAAATAGCTTATGCATAATTCCTTTTATTGCCCTGGTAGCTTTTTTGATTATATGTTCATCGTTAGGGGTAAAAAGCAGAAATAAAAAAAATAAACGGTTAAAATCATACAAAAACTAATAAGGGAAAGAGCATATCAATTAGTTACATACCAAAGTTAAAAAAGAACCACTAACAAACAGACCTAACTACGTAAAATTTGGACTCAGAATAACCAAGAGAGGGTTATGTAAGAAAGAGTTAAAGGTATCTATAGAACTATAGAAGGGCGGAAGAAAAAACAGCTCTGTTTGTATGATGATTCGAACCCAGAGTTCCACACTAGACCTCGTATGCACACCTCATCATCACTTAAGGTCACAGCTTGTGCCGTTAGTGCACCTCGTGCGGTGCACTGTAGGCATTACTTAAGGTTCTTTGCAGCGTCTCTTTCGCCCCTAGCTGCAACCCCTTTCATTCCTTTTACTCTACCTCCGTTCATATTCTCTTTCTTCAATCTTATTTCCACTCTCTCCTAACAATTGATTCATAATGCAACTGCGAGGTTTTTCTCTGTTACACCTTTGATACCTTTTTACTGTTAGTTTCCGTTTCAGCACTGAATGACCTCATAAGTCCCAGCGCTTGGCCTTTGGCCTAAATTCTCTGTTCTGTTCTGTCACTTACGGTCCGCCATTGTGCAAGTGCCTGTACTACAGTAGTACAGTATAAGCCTGACCTAATCCAGTCCAGCTAACTACGATAAATGACCATTTTATGATACTCGGAGTTTTAATAGTAAGAAGAATTTCCTCTACGCATCTTCCCAGATCTCACCATTTTCATTTTTCTCACACCGTTTCATTACATTCCGCATCTACAGTACACATCATTTCCATATAGGGAGTTGGCACAATGGTCCCTTCACATATGCCAGTTCTCTTCCAAATCTTTAGTGCCCACCATGCTATCTTCCTTGCTTCACCTGTGCTCTTGACACCTCTTCTCTCACCCGACCATCAACCGTTATCTTTACTCTCAGATATCTTTGGGAATCAGTTTCTTCCACTTTTGTACCATCCATATTTACCTTCATTACCCATTCT
>NC_089756.1:27075517-27080517 GCF_040412425.1 Macrobrachium rosenbergii | reverse complement strand
GCTGATTCCATTCCAATGGAGTGACTCAATCTGCGTGATTCTACTCCATTGACCATTACAATAGCATGATTCCAATCGGGTGACTCCATCCAGTGGAGTGACTCCATTTGAGTGACTGCTCCATTGACCATTGCAATAGAATCACTCCAATCAGCTGACTCCATTCCAATGGAATGACTCAATTTGAGTGACTCTGTTCCATTGACCATTACAGTAGAATGACTTCAATCAGCTGACTCCATTCCAATGGAGTGACTCACTCCAGTCAGCTGACTCCATTTCAATGGAATGACTCAATTTGAGTGACTCTGTTCCATTGACCATTACAATAGAATGACTTCAATCAGCTGACTCCATTCCAATGGAGTGACTCAATCTGGTTACTCAACTCCATTGACCATTACAGTAGAATGATTCCAATCAGCTGACTCCATTCTAGTGGAGTGACTCCATTTGAGTGACTCTGCTACATTGACCATTACAATAGAATGACTCCAATCAGCGGACTACATTCCGGTGAAGTGACTCAATTTGAGTGACTCTACTCCATTGACCATTACATTACAAGGACTCCACTCAACTGAGCTGACTCCATTCCAGTGGAGTGACTCAATTTGAGTGACTCTACTCCAGTGGCCATTACAGTAGAAGGACTCCACTCACCTGAGCTGACTACATTCCATTGGAGTGACTCTATCTGAGTGACTGCTCCATTGACCATTATAATAGAATGACCACTCAACTGAGCTGGACCGTTACAATAGAATGACTCTACTCAACTGACCTGGACCGTTACAGTAGAATGACTCCACTCAACTAAGCTGGACCGTTGCAATAGAATGACTACTCAACTGAGCTGGACCATTACAATAGAATGACTCCATTCAACTGAGCTGGACCGTTACAATAGAATGACTCCACTCAACTGAGCTAGACCGTTTAGAATGGCTCCACTCAACTGAGCTGGACCATTACAATAGAATGACTCCACTCAACTGAGCTGGACCGTTACAATAGAATGACTCTACTCAACTGATCTGGACCATTACAATAGAATGACTCCATTCAACTGAGCTGGCCCGTTACAATAGATTGACTCCACTCAACTGAGCTGGACTGTTTAGAATGGTTCTACTCAACTGAGCTGGACCATTATAATAGAATGACTTCACTCAACTGAGCTGGACCGTTACAATAGAATGACTCTACTCAACTGAGCCGGACCATTACAATAGAATGACTCCATTCAACTGAGCTGGACTATTACAAATAGAATGACTCCACTCAACTGAGCTGGACCGTTACAATAGAATGACTCTACTCAACTGAGCTGAACCATTACAATAGAATGACTCCACTCAACTGAGCTGGACCATTACAACAGAATGACTCCACTTAACTGAGCTGGACCATTACAATAGAATGACTCCCCTCTCCTGAACTGACTCCATTCCAATGGAGTGACTCAATTTAAGTGACTCTGCTCCACTGGGGTAACCCCATTCCATTTGTGGCATCTGCTCAACGCGGGGAACAGACAACCCCGGTGGTGGAGGACGACCCGCTCACAATCTCCTTCTTCATTAAGGCGCCTTAATATTTCGGACAGCGGCGAGAGAGGTTTGGCGAATTAATAGAGTGACGATTATTGAATGTCAATAATTGGTCGGGGAGCACAAGGGTGGAATTCCAGTGGAATTCCAGGGAATTCCGACGGTCGCCTCTTGTCTCACCCTACTACAGGTACACCTTGGGAATGCGTCGCTCTCTCTCTCTCTCTCTCTCTCTCTCTCTCTCTCTCTCTCTCTCTCTCTCTCTGCAGCAGTTATTCCCATCCCCTTGACCCCATATGTCATAGGTGTCAGGATCTCCATTAATCCCTTACTACCCCTTCCTTCTCGCCCCCCCTCCTCTACCCTTCCCTGTCCTCTCTCTCCCCTACCCGCCTTCCCATCTTCCTCCTCCTCCTCCTCCTCCTATCCCTATCGCTTCCTCCAGCCCTTCCTTTTCCATCCAGTTTGTAATCTGCGGAGTGATTAGGTGCTGATTTGTCCTGGCCGTTACATCTCCTCGCCGGTGATTGGGTAGTTAAGCGTTAATTACAGGGGCCGAGATAAACGGCTCTTTTAAAAGCCCTCTCGCTTGTTTTAATGGCCGGACAAGGTATCCGTCGGATTGGATCCGATTTGCTACTTTCAGGGTTATTAAATGTTAATAGGATTTTGTCACTGCGGTTGGCCGGGTCGGTGTTCGTCGCGAGGGAATTTAATACGAGTGAGTTTCGCCGTGGCTGATACTCGTCTGTGCTTAATGGAGGGCCATTTGCATATGAAGTCAATAGGAGCAGTGATTCGGGAGTGACCGTCCATCGTTCGTCAGATGGCTGGGGACAGGTGTCATTTTTTTCCTTAACTTATTCGTTTTGTTTTTCTTATCATTAGGATATCCTGTTTGTTCGTTGAGGATTAGACTTTTTCTTCAATATGGTAAAGGTTTCTTACCTATGGATTGAGGATGCTTTAGCATCTCCGTATGGTAAGAAATTTGTAACCAATGATCCTTTTTTTTTTATTCTCGGTTTCCTTACTTGCTTTCTCAGCTTAGGGGAATTAAAAAAAAATAATTTTATTCCTATTTATAGAGTAAATTTTTCTCGATTTCATAATGACGTGATTTGGGGTTGAGATTGTACATCAAATTTTCTGTTATTTCAGGAATTTCTAAGAAATTTTATTTTATTTTATTATTATTATTATTATTATTATTATTATTATTATTATTATTATTATTATTATTATTATTATTATTATTATTATTTTTTGAAGAATTTTTGGAGATTCAAAGAGCTTGCTCATCTCTCATTTCCCGCCATATATTAAAGTTGGAAACCGTGCAGGCTCTCAAAATCTCCCAGATATTTTACTTTAATTCAAGACATTTGTGGAACAATACGAAACAAAATTTTGGGCGTAATTTCTCTGCTGAATACTCATGTTATTTTGAATATTTGCATGACTATATGACTGCAAAAACTCTACTTTCTAAGCAAGGTATATATGCGTGTGTATATGTGTATGTGCGCACGGGCGTGCAAACTATCTAATAGTGATTGTTCAAAATTAAAAGCAAATGAGCAGACTGGTAAATAGACACATCCAGCAACTATTTTTATTTAATTTTAGACAAAGACATCCCAGGTATCCTTAATCCCAATGGATGCAATCAGGCTCATCCAAATAACTATGTTGGCTTCCCTATTTTTCCAACAGGGGTTTTTTTTTATCATGGTATTTTAAAATATTTGTACTCAAGACTTAGGCATATTAAGGAAATATTTTAGTGGCTTGAAATGAATGGAATATTCATATGCTGACTTCCGTTACTCACGTTATTACTCAGCTCATAATCTATGCTGTTTTTTAACAAATGATTTTGGGCATGGGAAAGATACAGGGAAAAGAGTGAGGGAGGGAAAATGGCGATAAAAACCATATATTCACTTAGAGAGAGAGAGAGAGAGAGAGAGAGAGAGAGAGAGAGAGAGAGAGAGAGAGAGAGAATTACAAGGACCAGGATGTCTCAAAGACTTATTATTACTCCATCGGAGGAGACATCATGTGCTCACTTATCTCTAGGAGCAGGTTTTACTGTTCATCCACAGTGTTCTAATGATTTTGTCTAGCTTTCTTTTAAACTCTTCCACACTGTTGCCGTTTACAACTTCTGGTGGCAGTTTATTCGAGAGAGAGAGAGAGAGAGAGAGAGAGAGAGAGAGTGAATTTTCAATAAACATATCCTTGGCAGAAAAGGTTTTCGACCACAATTTGAGAAACAGGGCGAAAGATACAACAGTCAGCGAGACGTAATTTCCCCTCAATCCCTGTCTGTCTCGGAAAGAGCATCCGCTGTCATTATCCGGAATGTTTAAAATTCCCACCACCAAATGACCCAATTCCCATCAGCGTTTAAGCGTTTGCTGAAGCCTTCACACACACACAGCCGAGATGTATTTCCTCATTCATGTTCCTATAAATATGCAATAACTTTCCCCCATCTCCCTCCCCCACCCCGCCGCCGTCTTGCCCGAGCCATATCCCCCAACGAGCCTCAACCTCTCAGTTTATCTGAGCCTCATTATTTCTACCCACATTCATTTGCATCTTTCTCTCTTCTGCTGAATATTACAGGATTGAGGAGAGGGCTCGTCGTGGCGCTGTGTTGTTGGGGGAAGGTGTTTGTGGTGGGGGGGAGGAAGATGAGATGGAATAGGAGAGGCAGAGGAATGATGGAAGAGGAAGATGTCAAGGAAGCCGGGAGGGAGAAGGGGGAGAGGATAGGTAAGAGAAAAACGGTAGGAAAATGTCAAGGCGAAGGGTACGAAGGAGGCTGTGTACAGGTGGAGAAGGTGAGGAGGAGAAAAGAGAAAGGAAGAGGTGTTTGGTTATGAACATGAGGATGAGGAGAGTCGACGTGGAAAAAGGAACAAAATGGATTGAGCAGGATGTGGAGAAAGGCGAGAGCTTGACAACAGGAGCCTTGGATGAATAGTAGGAGGAGAGAAGATAGGGAATAGAAAAATGGAAGTGGAAAGGGGAGTAGGAGAAGGGTAGGAAAGTTGAAGAATTGGGGGATAGGGGAAATGAGTAAGAAAACGGAGGAAATAGAAAGGCTTTTTATATGCATTTATGCTTACTAATTTTGTCCAAAGAAAACGGCAACTTTTCTATAAATGTATAATGACGAAATATATTTTTATCGCAATGCATTGTTCTGTTAATAGAAGATATATGTATATACATATAATAGAATGAAAAATCTTAACAATGGCCTCATTCTAAAACAATAGCTCATTCTAAAACAATAGGCAATATCAGAAGATCTCACAGTCTCAACAAACTAGTCTGAAACTAATTAAAACTTGGATATTATGATCAGAAAAAAAATATATATATATATATGTATATGTGTATATATATATATAGATGTATGTATGTATGTAT
>NC_089756.1:27070517-27073017 GCF_040412425.1 Macrobrachium rosenbergii | reverse complement strand
AACGTACCAAATTTCAGCCCTCTAGCCTTAGTAGTTTTTATTTTATGTAAGGTTAAAGTTAGCCTTGATCGTGCGTCTGTTATCGCTATAGTTGCCAACAACACAGGCCACCACCGAGCCCTGGCTGAAAGTCGTATGGGCCGCACCTGAGAATTTCATGGGCCGTGGCTGAGAGTTTCATACAGCGTTGTACGCTGCACAGGAAACGATTGCGCCGAAGAAACTTTGGCGCATTTTTTACTTGTCTTGATTTCAATTGATATTTGTACCTTGGAAAGGCAGGAGAGATAACCCGACGTCTAAGCGCCTTTTTTCCATACCTAGGATCAGCATGACTGCATAAACTCTGAGAGAGAGAGAGAGAGAGAGAGATCACACGGAAGTGAAAAAAAGGGGAATTACGTTGAAAATAGAAGACTGAGCGTTCAACTACGCAAGGAGAAATAGAGATCGGTATTGAATATTGTTCCAACATTCGTTTTAAACTCTCTCTCTCTCTCTCTCTCTCTCTCTCTCTCTCTCTCTCTCTCTCTCTCTCTCTCTCTCTCTCTCAACCGAATGCAAAATCGTGTAAAATTAGCATAATAGGCATTAGAATAGTGATATAATTTATTTGCTCCTGAATTGTTTCGAGAGTACTACTTTTGATCTTGACTTTTTGTAATTCACCAACTTTTTCAAACGCACAGTTTCGTCTTATTGGTAAACTTTGCAATTAGGTTTCATTTACTCATGTCTGACTGAGGTACGGATAGAAGAGGGTAGATGTGGGGTAGTGTTGTGCCGCTCTCGCCTTGTTAGAAAAGAAGTAAAGCTAAGATTCTTGAAACTAGGAATAATTCTTAGTGATCTGCAATGGGGCATGATTAGGACTGAAGACCTTGCAGGTAACGGATTGTGTTCGTAGATACTCAGATGTGGGACACGCTCATTTTATCTTTCTCGTGCGCATATTTATGGGGTTTTTTTTATTCGCTTCTATGTTATAGGTGTTTTTCTAGAGCAATGGTACAGTGAGCTTAATGTACTTTTCTAGCTCATACCCGAAAAAACAAGAAACTGGTAAGAAAGATAGAAATGCGAGGCTTAACCACCAAAGATGATTACCGATACTTGTTTACTGATAGTATCGTGATTATTGATTCCAATTTTTTCCACCAAAATGGCAGCAGTATCCAATTGGTCTATTTTGCAAAAAATATGCGTATAGAGGTTTTTATCATAATATTTACGGTAATTCATTGATATAAGTCTCACAAGGAATGTGACTAAATCATAGTATTTCTCTCTTTTTCCCAGGTGCGTGTAAACAGGAATATGGAGCCTTCCTCTTTGCCGCCAGCTGTCATGGTACGTTGGTGTGTCTTTCACGTTGACTTTCTTATTTCAAATTTCTTCATTCATTTTTATTCCGTACTACCTCCTAACATTGTTGACTTAGTATTTCCCGATAGGAAATTTTTCGTAGAAATTTACAAAAAAAAACTCTACGGATATACACCTCCACATTTCATTTACTCCGTTCCTTTCCTTGGGTGCTGTACCATAGGTTTTATCAGTTTGCAGCAGTTTACTGGGATCAGTCTTTCTTCTCTTTTTTATTTCTCCACGTCAATATTTATCAACCCAGTGTATATGAAAATGCTTTATAAGATAAATGTTGATAGGCCGTTAGGGACAGTATTACGCTATAACTATTGTTATTGCTGCCTCAGGTGCACCCGTGCTTTTATTTTTCTCTATGTGTTGTTGATATTTTTCTTTTAACGGCATCATACAGTAAGTTTCCAATATTCGTTGGAGAAAGTATGCTTATTCCCGTCAGTATTTTTTATTGCTTTACTAGGAAGTTTTGGGTACAACTTCACACAACCTGTTTCCGCTGACAGTCCTTGGGCACCGGGTCTTTGCTCAAAGTTGGAACGGAAATATGTTGAAGGGGAGAAAGATGTAGGAGTAAGTAAGGGGATCATTGAATGTTGTGGGTGCGTGATTCGGGCATGTTGGCCCGGCGATTGAGGAAATTGTAACCGTGGCGTGTGGCATTTTCCCGAGATGTAACCGAATGCCGGGACCTTTCCCAGAAAAAAGTGGGACGCCATATCTTAAAAACTAACCATAGAATTTACTTGAAAATAATCTCATTATGTTACCCACACCCAAATTAATTTGGAGTAACTAATCTAACCCAGTCTAACCTAACATTACCTAACCTAACCTAGGGGCATGGCAAAAAAAACCGGGGCTGGTGCAATACTAACATACATCTCAGGAATGTGTTGGCGGGTGCTGCATCTACGAGTACCTGTGTGGACGGGTGGGTGGTGCCCTATTCGGTGGGCGTGATCGTCTGAGGCGCATTTGACGTCAGGTTTGGCGTAGGGGTTCCCTGAGTGAATGGGGATTCATGTGGATTCCGGAGGCTAGGGATATGACCAAATTCAGCGAGGATCAATTTGAATAGGGTCGGGCGGTACAAGGTCTCTTTGTGCATGGATGC